>NW_027189148.1:2411693-2604640 GCF_040958095.1 Procambarus clarkii | reverse complement strand
CACGACACTATACTCCACGACACTATACACCACGACACTATACTCCGCGACACTATACACCACGATACTATACTCCGCGACACTATACACCATGACACTATACTCCACGACACTATACACCACGACACTATACTCCGCGACACTATACACCACGACACTATACTCCGCGACACTATACACCACTTCACTATACTCAACGACACTATACACCACGACACTATACTCCGCGACACTATACACCACGACACTATACACCACTTCACTATACTCCGCGACACTATACACCACGACACTATACTCCACGACACTATACGCCACGACACTATACTCCGCGACACTATACACCACGACACTATACACCACAACACTATACTCCGCGACACTATACACCACGACACTATACTCCACGACACTATACACCACGACACTATACTCCGCGACACTATACACCACGACACTATACTCCGCGACACTATACACCACTTCACTATACTCCACGACACTATACTCCACGACACTATACTCCGCGACACTATACACCACGACACTATTCTCCGCGACACTATACACCACGACACTATACTCCGCGACACTATACACCACGACACTATACACCACGACACTATACTCCGCGACACTATACACCACAACACTATACTCCACGACACTATACATCACGACACTATACTCCGCGACACTATACACCACGACACTATACACCACGACACTATACTCCGCGACACTATACAGCACTTCACTATACTCCACGACACTATACTCCACGACACTATACTCCATGACACTATACTCCGCGACACTATACTCCACGACACTATACTCCACGACACTATACTCCGCGACACTATACACCACGACACTATACTCCGCGACATTATACACCACGACACTATACACCACGACACTATACTCCGCGACTTTATACACCACGACACTATACTCTGCGACACTATACACCACGACACTATACTCCACGACACTGTACACCACGATACTATACTCCGCGACACTATACACCACGACACTATACACCACGACACTATACTCCGCGATACTATACACCACTTCACTATACTCCACGACACTATACTCCACGACACTATACTCCACGACACTATATACCACGACACTATACTCCGCGACACTATACACCACGACACTATACTCCGCGACACTATACACCACTTCACTATACTCCACGACACTATACTCCACGACACTATACACCACGACACTATACTCCGCGACACTATACACCACGACACTATACTCCGCGACACTATACACCACTTCACTATACTCCACGACACTATACTCCACGTCACTATACTCCACGACACTATACACCACGACACTATACTCCGCGACACTATACACCACGACACTATACTCCGCGACACTATACACCACTTCACTATACTCCACGACACTATACTGCACGACACTATACACCACGACACTATGCTCCGCAACACTATACACCACGACACTATACTCCACGACACTATACACTACGACACTATACTCCGCGACACTATACACCACTTCACTATACTCCACGACACTATACACCACTTCACTATACTCCACGACACTATACACCCCGATACTATACTCCGCGACACTATACACCACGACACTATACTCCACGACACTATACACCACTTCACTATACTCCGCGACACTATACACCACGACACTATACTCCACGACACTATTCACCACGACACTATACTCCACGACACTATACACCACGACACTATACTCCACGACACTATACACCACGTCACTATACTCCGCGACACTATACACCACGACACTATACTCCACGACACTATACACCACGACACTATACTCCACGACACTATACACCACGACACTATACTCCGCGACACTATACACCACTTCACTATACTCCACGACACTATACACCACGACACTATACTCCGCGACACTATACACCACGACACTATACTCCGCGACACTATACACCACGACACTATACTCCGCGACACTATACACCACGACACTATACTCCACGACACTATACACCACTTCACTATACTCCGCGACACTATACACCACGACACTATACTCCACGACACTATACACCACGACACTATACTCCGCGACACAATACACCACGACACTATACTCCGCGACACTATACACCACTTCACTATACTCCACGACACTATACACCACGACACTATACTCCGCGACACTAAACACCACGAAACTATACACCACTTCACTATACTCTGCGACACTATACACCACGACACTATACTCCACGACACTATACACCACTTCACTATACTCCACGACACTATACACCACGACACTATACTCCACGACACTACACACCACGACACTATACACCACGACACTATACTCCGCGACACTATACACCACGACACTATACTCCACGACACTATACACCACGACACTATACTCCGCGACACTATACACCACGACACTATACACCACGACACTATACTCCACGACACTATACACCACTTCACTATACTCCGCGACACTATACACCACGACACTATACTCCACGACACTATACACCACGACACTATACTCCGCGACACTATACACCACGACACTATACTCCACGACACTATACACCACTTCACTATACTCCGCGACACTATACACCACGACACTATACTCCACGACACTATACACCATGACACTATACTCCGCGACACTATACACCACGACAATATACTCCGCGACACTATACACCACTTCACTATTCTCCACGACACTATACACCACGACACTATTCTCCGCGACACTATACACCACGACACTATACACCACTTCACTATACTCCGCGACACTATACACCACGACACTATACTCCACGACACTATACACCACGACACTATACTCCGCGACACTATACACTACGACACTACACTCCGCGACACTATACACCACTTCACTATACTCCACGACACTATACACCACGACACTATACTCCGCGACACTATACACTACGACACTACACTCCGCGACACTATACACCACTTCACTATACTCCACGACACTATACACAACGACACTATACTCCACGACACTACACACCACGACACTATACACTACGACACTATACTCCGCGACACTATACACCACGACACTATACTCCACGACACTACACACCACGACACTATACACCACGACACTATACTCCGCGACACTATACACCACGACACTATACTCCACGACACTATACACCACGACACTACACTCCGCGACACTATACACCACTTCACTATACTCCACGACACTATACACCACGACACTATACTCCGCGACACTATACACCACGACACTATACACCACGACACTCAACTCCGCGACACTATACTCCGCGACACCATACACCACGACACTATACTCCACGACACTATACACCACGACACTATACTCCGCGACACTATACACCACGACACTATACACCACTTCACTATACTCCGCGACACTATACACCACGACACTGTACTCCACGACACTATACACCACGACACTATACTCCGCGACACTATACACCACGACACTACACTCCGCGACACTATACACCACTTCACTATACTCCACGACACTATACACCACGACACTATACTCCACGACACTACACACCACGACACTATACACCCCGACACTATACTCCGCGAAACTATACACCACGACACTATACTCCACGACACTATACACCACTTCACTATACTTCGCGACACTATACACCACGACACTATTCTCCACGACACTATACACCACGACACTATACTCCGCGAGACTATACACCACGACACTATTCTCCACGACACTATACACCACTTCACTATACTCCGCGACACTATACACCACGATACTATACTCCACGACACTATACACCACGACACTATACTCCGCGACACTATACACCACGACACTATACTCCGCGACACTATACACCACTTCACTATACTCCACGACACTATACACCACGACACTATACTCCGCGACACTATACACCACGACACTATACACCACTTCACTATACTCCGCGACACTATACACCACGACACTCTACTCCACGACACTATACACCACGACACTATACTCCGCGACACTATACACCACGACACTATACTCCGCGACACTATACACCACTTCACTATACTCCACGACACTATACACCACGACACTATACTCCGCGACACTATACACCACGACACTATACTCCGCGACACTATACACCACTTCACTATACTCCACGACACTATACACTACGACACTATACTCCGCGACACTATACACCACGACACTATACACCACTTCACTATACTCCGCGACACTATACACCACGACACTCTACTCCACGACATTATACACCACGACACTATACTCCGCGACACTATAAACCACGACACAACACTCCGCGACACTATACACCAAAACACTATACTCCACGACACTATACACCACGACACTATACTCCGCGACACTATACACCACGACACTATACTCCGCGACACTATACACCACTTCACTATACTCCACGACACTATATACCACGACACTATACTCCGCGACACTATACACCACGACACTATACACCACGAAACTACACTCCGCGACACTATACACCACGACACTATACTCCACGACACTATACACCACGACACTATACTCCGCGAAACTATACACCACGACACTATACTCCGCGACACTATACACCACTTCACTATACTCCACGACACTATACAAAACGACACTATACTCCGCGACACTATACACCACGACACTATACACCACGACACTATACTCCGCTACACTATACACCACGACACTATACTCCACGACACTATACACCACGACACTATACTCCACGACACTATACACCCCGATACTATACTACGCGACACTATACACCACGACACTATACTCCGCGACACTATACACCACGACACAATACTCCACGACACTATACACCACGACACTATACTCCACGACACTATACACCACGACACTATACTCCACGACACTATACACCACTTCACTATACTCCGCGACACTATACACCACGACACTATACTCCACGACACTATACACCACGACACTATACTCCGCGACACTATACACCACGACATTATACTCCGCGACACTATATACCACTTCACTATACTCCACGACACTATACACCACGACACTATACTCCGCGACACTATACTCCACGACACTATACACCACTTCACTATACTCCGCGACACTATACACCACGACACTATACTCCACGACACTATACACCACGACACTATACTCCGCGACACTATACACCACGACACTATACTCCGCGACACTATACACCACGACACTATACTCCACGACACTATACACCACGACACTATACTCCGCGACACTATACACCACGACACTACTCTCCGCGACACTATACACCACTTCACTATATTCCACGACACTATACACCACGACACTATACTCCACGACACTACACACCAAGACACTATACACCCCGACATTATACTCCGCGACACTATACACCACGACACTATACTCCGCGACACTATACACCACGACTCTATACTCCACGACACTATACACCACGACACTATACTCCGCGACACTATACACCAGGACACTATACTCCGCGACACTATACACCACTTCACTATACTCCACGACACAATACACCACGTCACTATACTCCGCGACACTATACACCACGACACTATACTCCACGACACTATACACCACGACACTATACTCCGCGACACTATACACCACGACACTATACTCCGCGACACTATACACCACTTCACTATACTCCGCGACACTATACACCACGACACTATACTCCGCGACACTATACACCACTTCACTATACTCCACGACACTATACACCACGACACTATACTCCGCGACACTATACACCACGACACTATACAGCACTTCACTATACTCCGCGACACTATACACCACGACACAATACTCCACGACACTATACACCACGACACTATACTCCGCGACACTATACACCACGACACTATACTCCGCGACACTATACACCACGACACTATACTCCGCGACACTATACACCACTTCACTATACTCCACGACACTATACACCATTACACTATACTCCGCGACACTATACACCACGACACTATACACCACGACACTATACTCCGCGACACTATACACCACGACACTATACTCCACGACACTATACACCACGACACTATACTCCGCGACACTATACACCACGACATTATACTCCGCGACACTATACACCACTTCACTATACTCCACGACACAATACACCACGACACTATACACCACGACACTATACTCTACGACACTATACACCACGACACTATACTCCGCGACACTATACACCACGACACTATACTCCGCGATACTATACACCACTTCACTATACTCCACGACACTATACCCCGCGACACAATACACCACGACACTATACACCACGACACTATACTCCACGACACTATACACCACTTCACTATACTCCGCGACACTATACACCACGACACTATACTCCACGACACTATACACCACGACACTATACTCCGCGAATCTATACACCACGACACTATACTCCACGACACTATACACCACTTCACTATACTCCACGACACTATACACCACGACACTATACTACGCGACACTATACACCACGACACTATACACCACGACACTATACTCCGCTACACTATACACTACGACACTATAATCCGCGACACTATACTCCACGACACTATACACCACGACACTATACTCCGCGACACTATACTCCGTGACACTATACACCACGACACTATACTCCACGACACTATACACCACGACACTATACTCCACGACACTATACACCCCGATACTATACTCCGCGACACTATACACCACGACACTATACTCCACGACACTATACACCACTTCACTATACTCCGCGACACTATACACCACGACACTATACTCCACGACACTATACACCACGACACTATACTCCACGACACTATACACCACGACACTATACTACACGACACTATACACCACGTCACTATACTCCGCGACACTATACACCACGACACTATACTCCACGACACTATACACCACGACACTATACTCCACGACACTATACACCACGACACTATACTCCGCGACACTATACACCACTTCACTATACTCCACGACACTATACACCACGACACTATACTCCGCGACACTATACACCACGACACTATACTCCGCGACACTATACACCACGACACTATACTCCGCGACACTATACACCACGACACTATACTCCACGACACTATACACCACTTCACTATACTCCGCGACACTATACACCACGACACTATACTCCACGACACTATACACCACGACACTATACTCCGCGACACAATACACCACGACACTATACTCCGCGACACTATACACCACTTCACTATACTCCACGACACTATACACCACGACACTATACTCCGCGACACTAAACACCACGAAACTATACACCACTTCACTATACTCCGCGACACTATACACCACGACACTATACTCCACGACACTATACACCACTTCACTATACTCCACGACACTATACACCACGACACTATACTCCACGACACTACACACCACGACACTATACACCACGACACTATACTCCGCGACACTATACACCACGACACTATACTCCACGACACTATACACCACGACACTATACTCCGCGACACTATACACCACGACACTATACACCACGACACTATACTCCACGACACTATACACCACTTCACTATACTCCGCGACACTATACACCACGACACTATACTCCACGACACTATACACCACGACACTATACTCCGCGACACTATACACCACGACACTATACTCCACGACACTATACACCACTTCACTATACTCCGCGACACTATACACCACGACACTATACTCCACGACACTATACACCATGACACTATACTCCGCGACACTATACACCACGACAATATACTCCGCGACACTATACACCACTTCACTATTCTCCACGACACTATACACCACGACACTATTCTCCGCGACACTATACACCACGACACTATACACCACTTCACTATACTCCGCGACACTATACACCACGACACTATACTCCACGACACTATACACCACGACACTATACTCCGCGACACTATACACTACGACACTACACTCCGCGACACTATACACCACTTCACTATACTCCACGACACTATACACAACGACACTATACTCCACGACACTACACACCACGACACTATACACTACGACACTATACTCCGCGACACTATACACCACGACACTATACTCCACGACACTACACACCACGACACTATACACCACGACACTATACTCCGCGACACTATACACCACGACACTATACTCCACGACACTATACACCACGACACTATACTTCCCGACACTATACACCACGACACTACACTCCGCGACACTATACACCACTTCACTATACTCCACGACACTATACACCACGACACTATACTCCGCGACACTATACACCACGACACTATACACCACGACACTCAACTCCGCGACACTATACTCCGCGACACCATACACCACGACACTATACTCCACGACACTATACACCACGACACTATACTCCGCGACACTATACACCACGACACTATACACCACTTCACTATACTCCGCGACACTATACACCACGACACTGTACTCCACGACACTATACACCACGACACTATACTCCGCGACACTATACACCACGACACTACACTCCGCGACACTATACACCACTTCACTATACTCCACGACACTATACACCACGACACTATACTCCACGACACTACACACCACGACACTATACACCCCGACACTATACTCCGCGAAACTATACACCACGACACTATACTCCACGACACTATACACCACTTCACTATACTTCGCGACACTATACACCACGACACTATTCTCCACGACACTATACACCACGACACTATACTCCGCGAGACTATACACCACGACACTATTCTCCACGACACTATACACCACTTCACTATACTCCGCGACACTATACACCACGATACTATACTCCACGACACTATACACCACGACACTATACTCCGCGACACTATACACCACGACACTATACTCCGCGACACTATACACCACTTCACTATACTCCACGACACTATACACCACGACACTATACTCCGCGACACTATACACCACGACACTATACACCACTTCACTATACTCCGCGACACTATACACCACGACACTCTACTCCACGACACTATACACCACGACACTATACTCCGCGACACTATACACCACGACACTATACTCCGCGACACTATACACCACTTCACTATACTCCACGACACTATACACCACGACACTATACTCCGCGACACTATACACCACGACACTATACTCCGCGACACTATACACCACTTCACTATACTCCACGACACTATACACCACGACACTATACTCCGCGACACTATACACCACGACACTATACACCACTTCACTATACTCCGCGACACTATACACCACGACAGTCTACTCCACGACATTATACACCACGACACTATACTCCGCGACACTATAAACCACGACACAACACTCCGCGACACTATACACCAAAACACTATACTCCACGACACTATACACCACGACACTATACTCCGCGACACTATACACCACGACACTATACTCCGCGACACTATACACCACTTCACTATACTCCACGACACTATATACCACGACACTATACTCCGCGACACTATACACCACGACACTATACACCACGAAACTACACTCCGCGACACTATACACCACGACACTATACTCCACGACACTATACACCACGACACTATACTCCGCGACACTATACACCACGACACTATACTCCGCGACACTATACACCACTTCACTATACTCCACGACACTATACAAAACGACACTATACTCCGCGACACTATACACCACGACACTATACACCACGACACTATACTCCGCTACACTATACACCACGACACTATACTCCACGACACTATACACCACGACACTATACTCCACGACACTATACACCCCGATACTATACTACGCGACACTATACACCACGACACTATACTCCGCGACACTATACACCACGACACAATACTCCACGACACTATACACCACGACACTATACTCCACGACACTATACACCACGACACTATACTCCACGACACTATACACCACTTCACTATACTCCGCGACACTATACACCACGACACTATACTCCACGACACTATACACCACGACACTATACTCCGCGACACTATACACCACGACATTATACTCCGCGACACTATATACCACTTCACTATACTCCACGACACTATACACCACGACACTATACTCCGCGACACTATACTCCACGACACTATACACCACTTCACTATACTCCGCGACACTATACACCACGACACTATACTCCACGACACTATACACCACGACACTATACTCCGCGACACTATACACCACGACACTATACTCCGCGACACTATACACCACGACACTATACTCCACGACACTATACACCACGACACTATACTCCGCGACACTATACACCACGACACTACTCTCCGCGACACTATACACCACTTCACTATACTCCACGACACTATACACCACGACACTATACTCCACGACACTACACACCAAGACACTATACACCCCGACATTATACTCCGCGACACTATACACCACGACACTATACTCCGCGACACTATACACCACGACTCTATACTCCACGACACTATACACCACGACACTATACTCCGCGACACTATACACCAGGACACTATACTCCGCGACACTATACACCACTTCACTATACTCCACGACACAATACACCACGACACTATACTCCGCGACACTATACACCACGACACTATACACCACGACACTACACTCCGCGACACTATACACCACGACACTATACTCCACGACACTATACACCACGACACTATACTCCGCGACACTATACACCACGACACTATACTCCGCGACACTATATACCACTTCACTATACTCCACGACACTATACACCACGACACTATACTACGCGACACTATACACCACGACACTATACACCACACTATACTCCGCTACACTATACACTACGACACTATAATCCGCGACACTATACTCCACGACACTATACACCACGACACTATACTCCGCGACACTATACTCCGCGACACTATACACCACGACACTATACTCCACGACACTATACACCACGACACTATACTCCACGACACTATACACCCCGATACTATACTCCGCGACACTATACACCACGACACTATACTCCACGACACTATACACCACTTCACTATACTCCGCGACACTATACACCACGACACTATACTCCACGACACTATACACCACGACACTATACTCCACGACACTATACACCACGACACTATACTCCACGACACTATACACCACGACACTATACTCCGCGACACTATACACCACGACACTATACTCCGCGACACTATACACCACTTCACTATACTCCACGACACTATACACCATTACACTATACTCCGCGACACTATACACCACGACACTATACACCACGACACTATACTCCGCGACACTATACACCACGACACTATACTCCACGACACTATACACCACGACACTATACTCCGCGACACTATACACCACGACACTATACTCCGCGACACTATACACCACTTCACTATACTCCACGACACAATACACCACGACACTATACTCCGCGACACTACACACCACGACACTATACACCACGACACTATACTCCGCGACACTATACACCACGACACTATACTCTACGACACTATACACCACGACACTATACTCCGCGACACTATACACCACGACACTATACTCCGCGATACTATACACCACTTCACTATACTCCACGACACTATACACCGCGACACTATACACCACGACACTATACACCACGACACTATACTCCACGACACTATACACCACTTCACTATACTCCGCGACACTATACACCACGACACTATACTCCACGACACTATACACCACGACACTATACTCCGCGAATCTATACACCACGACACTATACTCCACGACACTATACACCACTTCACTATACTCCACGACACTATACACCACGACACTATACTACGCGACACTATACACCACGACACTATACACCACGACACTATACTCCGCTACACTATACACTACGACACTATAATCCGCGACACTATACTCCACGACACTATACACCACGACACTATACTCCGCGACACTATACTCCGCGACACTATACACCACGACACTATACTCCACGACACTATACACCACGACACTATACTCCACGACACTATACACCCCGATACTATACTCCGCGACACTATACACCACGACACTATACTCCACGACACTATACACTTCACTATACTCCGCGACACTATACACCACGACACTATACTCCACGACACTATACACCACGACACTATACTCCACGACACTATACACCACGACACTATACTCCACGACACTATACACCACGTCACTATACTCCGCGACACTATACACCACGACACTATACTCCACGACACTATACACCACGACACTATACTCCGCGACACTATACACCACGACACTATACTCCGCGACACTATACACCACTTCACTATACTCCACGACACTATACACCACGACACTATACTCCGCGACACTATACACCACGACACTATACAGCACTTCACTATACTCCGCGACACTATACACCACGACACAATTCTCCACGACACTATACACCACGACACTATACTCCGCGACACTATACACCACGACACTATACTCCGCGACACTATACACCACGACACTATACTCCGCGACACTATACACCACTTCACTATACTCCACGACACTATACACCATTACACTATACTCCGCGACACTATACACCACGACACTATACACAACGACACTATACTTCGCGACACTATACACCACGACACTATACTCCACGACACTATACACCATACACTATACTCCGCGACACTATACATCACGACACTATACTCCGCGACACTATACACCACTTCACTATACTCCACGACACTATACACCACGACACTATACTCCGCGACACTACACACCACGACACTATACACCACGACACTATACTCCGCGACACTATACACCACGACACTATACTCTACGACACTATACACCACGACACTATACTCCGCGACACTATACACCACGACACTATACTCCGCGATACTATACACCACTTCACTATACTCCACGACACTATACACCGCGACACTATACACCACGACACTATACACCACGACACTATACTCCACGACACTATACACCACTTCACTATAATCCGCGACACTATACACCACGACACTATACTCAACGACACTATACACCACGACACTATACTCCGCGAATCTATACACCACGACACTATACTCCACGACACTATACACCACTTCACTATACTCCGCGACACTACACACCACGCCACTATACACCACGACACTATACTCCGCTACACTATACACCACGACACTATAATCTGCGACACTATACACCCCGACACTATACTCCGCGACACTATACACCACGACACTATACTCCACGACACTATACACCACTTCACTATACTCCGCGACACTATACACCACGACACTATACTCCACGACACTATACACCACGACACTATACTCCACGACACTATACACCACGACACTATACTCCACGACACTATACACCACTTCACTATACTCCGCGACACTATACACCACGACACTATACTCCACGACACTATACACCACGACACTTTACTCTGCGACACTATACACCACGACACTACACTCCGCGACACTATACACCACTTCACTACACTCCGCGACACTATACACCACTTCACTATACTCCACGACACTACACACCACGACACTATACACCACGACACTATACTCCGCGACACTATACACCACGACACTATACTCCACGACACTATACACCACGACACTATACTCCGCGACACTATACACCACGACACTATACTCCGCGACACTATGCACCACTTCACTATACTCCACGACACTATACACCACTTCACTATACTCCGCGACACTATACTCCGCGACACTATACACCACGACACTATACTCCACGACACTATACACCACGACACTATACTCAACGACACTATACACCCCGACACTATACTCCGCGACACTATACACCACGACACTATACTCCACGACACTATACACCACTTCACTATACTCCGCGACACTATACACCACGACACTACACTCCGCGACACTATACACCACTTCGCTACAATCCGTGACACTATACACCACTTCACTATACTCCACGACACTATACACCCCGACACTATACACCACGACACTATACTCCGCGACACTATACACCACGACACTATACTCCACGACACTATACACCACGACACTATACTCCGCGACACTATACACCACGACACTATACACCACGACACTATACACCACGACACTATACTCCGCGACACTATACACCACGACACTATACTCCACGACACTATACACCACGACACTATACTCCGCGACACTATACACCACGACACTATACTCCACGACAATATACACCACGACACTATACACCACGACACTATACTCCGCGACACTATACACCACGACACTATACTCCACGACACTATACACCACGACACTATACTCCGCGACACTATACACCACGACACTATACTCCACGACACTATACACCACTTCACTATACTCCGCGACACTATACACCACGACACTATACTCCACGACACTATACACCACGACACTATACACCACGACACTATACTCCACGACACTATACACCCCGACACTATACTCCGCGACACTATACACCACGACACTATACTCCACGACACTATACACCACTTCACTATACTCCGCGACACTATACACCACGACACTATACTCCACGACACTATACACCACCACACTATACTCCACGACACTATACACCACTTCACTATACTCCGTGACACTATACACCACGACACTATACTCCACGACACTATACACCACGACACTATACTCCGCGACACTATACACCACGACACTATACTCCGCGACACTATACACCACTTCACTATACTCCACGACACTATACACCACTTCAGTATACTCCACGACACTATACACCACGACACTATACTCCGCGACACTATACACCACGACACTATACACCACTTCACTATACTCCGCACACTATACACCACGACACTTTACTCCGCGACACTATACACCACGACACTACACTCCGCAACACTATACACGACTTCACTACACTCCGCGACACTATACACCACTTCACTATACTCCGCGACACTATACACCACGACACTATACTCCGCGACACTATACACCACTTCACTATACTCCACGACACTATACACCACGACACTATACTCCGCGACACTATACACCACGACACTATACACCACGACACTATACTCCGCTACACTATACACCACGACACTATAATCCGCGACACTATACTCCACGACACTATACACCACGACACTATACTCCGCGACACTATACTCCGCGACACTATACACCACGACACTATACTCCACGACACTTAACACCACGACACTATACTCCACGACACTATACACCCCGACTCTATACTCCGCGACACTATACACCACGACACTATACTCCACGACACTATACACCACTTCACTATACTTCGCGACACTATACACCACGACACTATACTCCACGACACTATACACCACGACACTATACTCCGCGACACTAAACACCACGACACTATACTCCACGACACTATACACCACTTCACTATACTCCGCGACACTATACACCACGATACTATACTCCACGACACTATACACCACGACACTATACTCCGCGACACTATACACCACGACACTATACTCCGCGACACTATACACCACTTCACTATACTCCACGACACTATACACCATTACACTATACTCCGCGACACTAGACACCACGACACTATACACCACGACACTATACTCCGCGACACTATACACCACGACACTATACTCCACGACACTATACACCACGACACTATACTCCGCGACACTATACACCACGACACTATACTCCGCGACACTATACACCACGACACTATACACCACGACACTATACTCCGCGACACTATACACCACGACACTATACTCTACGACACTATACACCACGACACTATACTCCGCGACACTACACACCACGACACTATACACCACGACACTATACTCCGCGACACTATACACCACGACACTATACTCTACGACACTATACACCACGACACTATACTCCGCGACACTATACACCACGACACTATACTCCGCTATACTATACACCACTTCACTATACTCCACGACACTATACACCGCGACACTATACACCACGACACTATACACAACGACACTATACTCCACGACACTATACACCACTTCACTATACTCCGCGACACTATACACCACGACACTATACTCCACGACACTATACACCACGACACTATACTCCGCGAATCTATACACCACGACACTATACTCCACGACACTATACACCACTTCACTATACTCCGCGACACTACACACCACGACACTATACACCACGACACTATACTCCGCTACACTATACACCACGACACTATAATCCGCGACACTATACACCCCGACACTATACTCCACGACATTATACACCACGACACTATACTCCACGACACTATACACCACTTCACTATACTCCGCGACACTATACACCACGACACTATACTCCACGACACTATACACCACGACACTATACTCCACGACACTATACACCACGACACTATACTCCACGACACTATACACCACTTCACTATACTCCGCGACACTATGCACCACTTCACTATACTCCACGACACTATACACCACTTCACTATACTCCGCGACACTATACTCCGCGACACTATACACCACGACACTATACTCCACGACACTATACACCACGACACTATACTCCACGACACAATACACCCCGACACTATACTCCGCGACACTATACACCACGACACTATACTCCACGACACTATACACCACTTCACTATACTCCGCGACACTATACACCACGACACTACACTCCGCGACACTATACACCACTTCGCTACACTCCGCGACACTATACACCACTTCACTATACTCCACGACACTACACACCACGACACTATACACCACGACACAATACTCCGCGACACTATACACCACGACACTATACTCCACGACACTATACACCACGACACTATACTCCGCGACACTATACACCACGACACTATACTCCGCGACACTATACACCACTTCACTATACTCCACGACACAATACACTACTTCACTATACTCCGCGACACTATACTCCGCGACACTATACACCACGACACTATACTCCACGACACTATACACCACGACACTATACTCTACGACACTATACACCCCGACACTATACTCCGCGACACTATACACCACGACACTATACTCCACGACACTATACACCACTTCACTATACTCCGCGACACTATACACCACGACACTATACTCCACGACACTATACACCACGACACTATACTCCACGACACTATACACCACGACACTATACTCCACGACACTATACACCACTTCACTATACTCCGTGACACTATACACCACGACACTATACTCCACGACACTATACACCAGGACACTATACTCCGCGACACTATACACCACGACACTATACTCCGCGACACTATACACCACTTCACTATACTCCACGACACTATACACCACGACACTATACTACGCGACACTATACACCACGACACTATACACCACGACACTATACTCCGCTACACTATACACTACGACACTATAATCCGCGACACTATACTCCACGACACTATACACCACGACACTATACTCCGCGACACTATACTCCGCGACACTATACACCACGACACTATACTCCACGACACTATACACCACGACACTATACTCCACGACACTATACACCCCGATACTATACTCCGCGACACTATACACCACGACACTATACTCCACGACACTATACACCACTTCACTATACTCCGCGACACTATACACCACGACACTATACTCCACGACACTATACACCACGACACTATACACGACACTATACACCACGACACTATACTCCACGACACTATACACCACGTCACTATACTCCGCGACACTATACACCACGACACTATACTCCACGACACTATACACCACGACACTATACTCCGCGACACTATACACCACGACACTATACTCCGCGACACTATACACCACTTCACTATACTCCACGACACTATACACCACGACACTATACTCCGCGACACTATACACCACGACACTATACAGCACTTCACTATACTCCGCGACATTATACACCACGACACAATACTCCACGACACTATACACCACGACACTATACTCCGCGACACTTTACACCACGACACTATACTCCGCGACACTATACACCACGACACTATACTCCGCGACACTATACACCACTTCACTATACTCCACGACACTATACACCATTACACTATACTCCGCGACACTATACACCACGACACTATACACCACGACACTATAATCCGCGACACTATACTCCACGACACTATACACCACGACACTATACTCCGCGACACTATACTCCGCGACACTATACACCACGACACTATACTCCACGACACTATACACCACGACACTATACTCCACGACACTATACACCCCGATACTATACTCCGCGACACTATACACCACGACACTATACTCCACGACACTATACACCACTTCACTATACTCCGCGACACTATACACCACGACACTATACTCCACGACACTATACACCACGACACTATACACGACACTATACACCACGACACTATACTCCACGACACTATACACCACGTCACTATACTCCGCGACACTATACACCACGACACTATACTCCACGACACTATACACCACGACACTATACTCCGCGACACTATACACCACGACACTATACTCCGCGACACTATACACCACTTCACTATACTCCACGACACTATACACCACGACACTATACTCCGCGACACTACACACCACGACACTATACAGCACTTCACTATACTCCGCGACACTATACACCACGACACAATACTCCACGACACTATACACCACGACACTATACTCCGCGACACTTTACACCACGACACTATACTCCGCGACACTATACACCACGACACTATACTCCGCGACACTATACACCACTTCACTATACTCCACGACACTATACACGATTACACTATACTCCGCGACACTATACACCACGACACTATACACCACGACACTATACTCCGCGACACTATACACCACGACACTATACTCCACGACACTATACACCACGACACTATACTCCGCGACACTATACACCACGACACTATACTCCGCGACACTATACACCACTTCACTATACTCCACGACACAATACACCACGACACTATACTCCGCGACACTACACACCACGACACTATACACCACGACACTATACTCCGCGACACTATACACCACGACACTATACTCTACGACACTATACACCACGACACTATACACCGCGACACTATACACCACGACACTATACTCCGCGATACTATACACCACTTCACTATACTCCACGACACTATACACCGCGACACTATACACCACGACACTATACACCACGACACTATACTCCACGACACTATACACCACTTCACTATACTCCGCGACACTATACACCACGACACTATACTCCACGACACTATACACCACGACACTATACTCCGCGAATCTATACACCACGACACTATACTCCACGACACTATACACCACTTCACTATACTCCACGACACTATACACCACGACACTATACTACGCGACACTATACACCACGACACTATACACCACGACACTATACTCCGCTACACTATACACTACGACACTATAATCCGCGACACTATACTCCACGACACTATACACCACGACACTATACTCCGCGACACTATACTCCGCGACACTATACACCACGACACTATACTCCACGACACTATACACCACGACACTATACTCCACGACACTATACACCCCGATACTATACTCCGCGACACTATACACCACGACACTATACTCCACGACACTATACACCACGACACTATACTCCGCGACACTATACACCACGACACTATACTCCGCGACACTATACACCACTTCACTATACTCCACGACACTATACACCATTACACTATACTCCGCGACACTATACACCACGACACTATACACCACGACACTATACTCCGCGACACTATACACCACGACACTATACTCCACGACACTATACACCACGACACTATACTCCGCGACACTATACACCACGACACTATACTCCGCGACACTATACACCACGACACTATACACCACGACACTATACTCCGCGACACTATACACCACGACACTATACTCTACGACACTATACACCACGACACTATACTCCGCGACACTACACACCACGACACTATACACCACGACACTATACCCAGCGACACTATACACCACGACACTATACTCTACGACACTATACACCACGACACTATACTCCGCGACACTATACACCACGACACTATACTCCGCGATACTATACACCACTTCACTATACTCCACGACACTATACACCGCGACACTATACACCACGACACTATACACAACGACACTATACTCCACGACACTATACACCACTTCACTTTACTCCGCGACACTATACACCACGACACTATACTCCACGACACTATACACCACGACACTATACTCCGCGAATCTATACACCACGACACTATACTCCACGACACTATACACCACTTCACTATACTCCGCGACACTACACACCACGACACTATACACCACGACACTATACTCCGCTACACTATACACCACGACACTATAATCCGCGACACTTTACACCCCGACACTATACTCCGCGAAACTATACACCACGACACTATACTCCACGACACTATACACCACTTCACTATACTCCACGACACTATACACCACGACACTATACTCCACGACACTATACACCACGACACTATACTCCACGACACTATACACCACGACACTATACTCCGCGACACTATACACCACTTCACTATACTCCGCGACACTATGCACCACTTCACTATACTCCACGACACTATACACCACTTCACTATACTCCGCGACACTATACTCCGCGACACTATACACCACGACACTATACTCCACGACACTATACACCACGACACTATACTCCACGACACAATACACCCCGACACTATACTCCGCGACACTATACACCACGACACTATACTCCACGACACTATACACCACTTCACTATACTCCGCGACACTATACACCACGACACTACACTCCGCGACACTATACACCACTTCGCTACACTCCGCGACACTATACACCACGACACTATACTCCGCGACACTATACACCACGACACTATACACCACGACACTATACTCCGCTACACTATACACCACGACACTATAATCCGCGACACTATACTCCACGACACTATACACCACGACACTATACTCCGCGACACTATACTCCGCGACACTATACACCACGATACTATACTCCACGACACTATACACCACGACACTATACTCCACGACACTATACACCACGACACTATACTCCACGACACTATACACCACGACACTATACTCCGCGACACTATACACCACTTCACTATACTCCGCGACACTATGCACCACTTCACTATACTCCACGACACTATACACCACTTCACTATACTCCGCGACACTATACTCCGCGACACTATACACCACGACACTATACTCCACGACACTATACACCACGACACTATACTCCACGACACAATACACCCCGACACTATACTCCGCGACACTATACACCACGACACTATACTCCACGACACTATACACCACTTCACTATACTCCGCGACACTATACACCACGACACTACACTCCGCGACACTATACACCACTTCGCTACACTCCGCGACACTATACACCACGACACTATACTCCGCGACACTATACACCACGACACTATACACCACGACACTATACTCCGCTACACTATACACCACGACACTATAATCCGCGACACTATACTCCACGACACTATACACCACGACACTATACTCCGCGACACTATACTCCGCGACACTATACACCACGATACTATACTCCACGACACTATACACCACGACACTATACTCCGCGACACTATACACCACGACACTATACTCCGCGACACTATACACCACTTTACTATACTCCACGACACTATACACCATTACACTATACTCCGCGACACTATACACCACGACACTATACACCACGACACTATACTCCGCGACACTATACACCACGACACTATACTCCACGACACTATACACCACGACACTATACTCCGCGACACTATACACCACGACACTATACTCCGCGACACTATACACCACGACACTATACACCACGACACTATTCTCCGCGACACTATACACCACGACACTATACTCTACGACACTATACACCACGACACTATACTCCGCGACACTACACACCACGACACTATACACCACGACACTATACTCCGCGACACTATACACCACGACACTATACTCTACGACACTATACACCACGACACTATACTCCGCGACACTATACACCACGACACTATACTCCGCTATACTATACACCACTTCACTATACTCCACGACACTATACACCGCGACACTATAAACCACGACACTATACACAACGACACTATACTCCACGACACTATACACCACTTCACTATACTCCGCGACACTATACACCACGACACTATACTCCACGACACTATACACCACGACACTATACTCCGCGAATCTATACACCACGACACTATACTCCACGACACTATACACCACTTCACTATACTCCGCGACACTACACACCACGACACTATACACCACGACACTATACTCCGCTACACTATACACCACGACACTATAATCCGCGACACTATACACCCCGACACTATACTCCACGACACTATACACCACGACACTATACTCCACGACACTATACACCACTTCACTATACTCCGCGACACTATACACCACGACACTATACTCCACGACACTATACACCACGACACTATACTCCACGACACTATACACCACGACACTATACTCCACGACACTATACACCACTTCACTATACTCCGCGACACTATGCACCACTTCACTATACTCCACGACACTATACACCACTTCACTATACTCCGCGACACTATACTCCGCGACACTATACACCACGACACTATACTCCACGACACTATACACCACGACACTCTACTCCACGACACAATACACCCCGACACTATACTCCACGACACTATACACCACGACACTATACTCCGCGACACTATACACCACGACACTACACTCCGCGACACTATACTCCACTTCGCTACACTCCGCGACACTATACACCACTTCACTATACTCCACGACACTACACACCACGACACTATACACCACGACAAAATACTCCGCGACACTATACACCACGACACTATACTCCACGACACTATACACCACGACACTATACTCCGCGACACTATACACCACGACACTATACACCACGACACTATACTCCGCTACACTATACACCACGACACTACACTCCGCGACACTATACACCACTTCGCTACACTCCGCGACACTATACACCACGACACTATACTCCGCGACACTATACACCACGACACTATACTCTACGACACTATACACCACGACACTATACTCCGCGACACTACACACCACGACACTATACACCACGACACTATAATCCGCGACACTATACACCACGACACTATACTCTACGACACTATACACCACGACACTATACTCCGCGACACTATACACCACGACACTATACTCCGCGATACTATACACCACTTCACTATACTCCACGACACTATACACCGCGACACTATACACCACGACACTATACACAACGACACTATACTCCACGACACTATACACCACTTCACTTTACTCCGCGACACTATACACCACGACACTATACTCCACGACACTATACACCACGACACTATACTCCGCGAATCTATACACCACGACACTATACTCCACGACACTATACACCACTTCACTATACTCCGCGACACTACACACCACGACACTATACTCCACGACACTATACACCACTTCACTTTACTCCGCGACACTATACACCACGACACTATACTCCACGACACTATACACCACGACACTATACTCCGCGAATCTATACACCACGACACTATACTCCACGACACTATACACCACTTCACTATACTCCGCGACACTACACACCACGACACTATACACCACGACACTATACTCCGCTACACTATACACCACGACACTATAATCCGCGACACTATACACCCCGACACTATACTCCGCGACACTATACACCACGACACTATACTCCACGACACTATACACCACTTCACTATACTCCACGACACTATACACCACGACACTATACTCCACGACACTATACACCACGACACTATACTCCACGACACTATACACCACGACACTATACTCCACGACACTATACACCACTTCACTATACTCCGCGACACTATGCACCACTTCACTATACTCCACGACACTATACACCACTTCACTATACTCCGCGACACTATACTCCGCGACACTATACACCACGACACTATACTCCACGACACTATACACCACGACACTATACTCCACGACACAATACACCCCGACACTATACTCCGCGACACTATACACCACGACACTATACTCCACGACACTATACACCACTTCACTATACTCCGCGACACTATACACCACGACACTACACTCCGCGACACTATACACCACTTCGCTACACTCCGCGACACTATACACCACGACACTATACTCCGCGACACTATACACCACGACACTATACACCACGACACTATACTCCGCTACACTATACACCACGACACTATAATCCGCGACACTATACTCCACGACACTATACACCACGACACTATACTCCGCGACACTATACTCCGCGACACTATACACCACGATACTATACTCCACGACACTATACACCACGACACTATACTCCGCGACACTATACACCACGACACTATACTCCGCGACACTATACACCACTTCACTATACTCCACGACACTATACACCATTACACTATACTCCGCGACACTATACACCACGACACTATACACCACGACACTATACTCCGCGACACTATACACCACGACACTATACTCCACGACACTATACACCACGACACTATACTCCGCGACACTATACACCACGACACTATACTCCGCGACACTATACACCACGACACTATACACCACGACACTATACTCCGCGACACTATACACCACGACACTATACTCTACGACACTATACACCACGACACTATACTCCGCGACACTACACACCACGACACTATACACCACGACACTATACTCCGCGACACTATACACCACGACACTATACTCTACGACAATATACACCACGACACTATACTCCGCGACACTATACACCACGGCACTATACTCCGCTATACTATACACCACTTCACTATACTCCACGACACTATGCACCGCGACACTATACACCACGACACTATACACAACGACACTATACTCCACGACACTATACACCACTTCACTATACTCCGCGACACTATACACCACGACACTATACTCCACGACACTATACACCACGACACTATACTCCGCGAATCTATACACCACGACACTATACTCCACGACACTATACACCACTTCACTATACTCCGCGACACTACACACCACGACACTATACACCACGACACTATACTCCGCTACACTATACACCACGACACTATAATCCGCGACACTATACACCCCGACACTATACTCCACGACACTATACACCACGACACTATACTCCACGACACTATACACCACTTCACTATACTCCGCGACACTATACACCACGACACTATACTCCACGACACTATACACCACGACACTATACTCCACGACACTATACACCAAGACACTATACTCCACGACACTATACACCACTTCACTATACTCCGCGACACTATGCACCACTTCACTATACTCCACGACACTATACACCACTTCACTATACTCCGCGACACTATACTCCGCGACACTATACACCACGACACTATACTCCACGACACTATACACCACGACACTATACTCCACGACACAATACACCCCGACACTATACTCCGCGACACTATACACCACGACACTATACTCCACGACACTATACACCACTTCACTATACTCCGCGACACTATACACCACGACACTACACTCCGCGACACTATACACCACTTCGCTACACTCCGCGACACTATACACCACTTCACTATACTCCACGACACTACACACCACGACACTATACACCACGACACAATACTCCGCGACACTATACACCACGACACTATACTCCACGACACTATACACCACGACACTATACTCCGCGACACTATACACCACGACACTATACTCCGCGACAGTATACACCACTTCACTATACTCCACGACACTATACACTACTTCACTATACTCCGCGACACTATACTCCGCGACACTATACACCACGACACTATACTCCACGACACTATACACCACGACACTATACTCTACGACACTATACACCCCGACACTATACTCCGCGACACTATACACCACGACACTATACTCCACGACACTATACACCACTTCACTATACTCCGCGACACTATACACCACGACACTATACTCCACGACACTATACACCACGACACTATACTCCACGACACTATACACCACGACACTATACTCCACGACACTATACACCACTTCACTATACTCCGTGACACTATACACCACGACACTATACTCCACGACACTATACACCACGACACTATACTCCGCGACACTATACACCACGACACTATACTCCGCGACACTATACACCACTTCACTATACTCCACGACACTATACACCACGACACTATACTACACGACACTATACACCACGACACTATACACCACGACACTATACTCCGCTACACTATACACTACGACACTATAATCCGCGACACTATACTCCACGACACTATACACCACGACACTATACTCCGCGACACTATACTCCGCGACACTATACACCACGACACTATACTCCACGACACTATACACCACGACACTATACTCCACGACACTATACACCCCGATACTATACTCCGCGACACTATACACCACGACACTATACTCCACGACACTATACACCACTTCACTATACTCCGCGACACTATACACCACGACACTATACTCCACGACACTATACACCACGACACTATACACGACACTATACACCACGACACTATACTCCACGACACTATACACCACGTCACTATACTCCGCGACACTATACACCACGACACTATACTCCACGACACTATACACCACGACACTATACTCCGCGACACTATACACCACGACACTATACTCCGCGACACTATACACCACTTCACTATACTCCACGACACTATACACCACGACACTATACTCCGCGACACTATACACCACGACACTATACAGCACTTCACTATGCTCCGCGACACTATACACCACGACACAATACTCCACGACACTATACACCACGACACTATACTCCGCGACACTATAAACCACGACACTATACTCCGCGACACTATACACCACGACACTATACTCCGCGACACTATACACCACTTCACTATACTCCACGACACTATACACCATTACACTATACTCCGCGACACTATACACCACGACACTATACACCACGACACTATACTCCGCGACACTATACACCACGACACTATACTCCACGACACTATACACCACGACACTATACTCCGCGACACTATACACCACGACACTATACTCCGCGACACTATACACCACTTCACTATACTCCACGACACAATACACCACGACACTATACTCCGCGACACTACACACCACGACACTATACACCACGACACTATACTCCGCGACACTATACACCACGACACTATACTCTACGACACTATACACCACGACACTATACTCCGCGACACTATACACCACGACACTATACTCCGCGATACTATACACCACTTCACTATACTCCACGACACTATACACCGCGACACTATACACCACGACACTATACACCACGACACTATACTCCACGACACTATACACCACTTCACTATACTCCGCGACACTATACACAACGACACTATACTCCACGACACTATACACCACGACACTATACTCCGCGAATCTATACACCACGACACTATACTCCACGACACTATACACCACTTCACTATACTCCACGACACTATACACCACGACACTATACTACGCGACACTATACACCACGACACTATACACCACGACACTATACTCCGCTACACTATACACTAAGACACTATAATCCGCGACACTATACTCCACGACACTATACACCACGACACTATACTCCGCGACACTATACTCCGCGACACTATACACCACGACACTATACTCCACGACACTATACACCACGACACTATACTCCACGACACTATACACCCCGATACTATACTCCGCGACACTATACACCACGACACTATACTCCACGACACTATACACCACGACACTATACACGACACTATACACCACGACACTATACTCCACGACACTATACACCACGTCACTATACTCCGCGACACTATACACCACGACACTATACTCCACGACACTATACTCCGCGACACTATACACCACGACACTATACTCCGCGACACTATACACCACTTCACTATACTCCACGACACTATACACCACGACACTATACTCCGCGACACTATACACCACGACACTATACAGCACTTCACTATACTCCGCGACACTATACACCACGACACAATACTCCACGACACTATACACCACGACACTATACTCCGCGACACTTTACACCACGACACTATACTCCGCGACACTATACACCACGACACTATACTCCGCGACACTATACACCACTTCACTATACTCCACGACACTATACACCATTACACTATACTCCGCGACACTATACACCACGACACTATACACCACGACACTATAATCCGCGACACTATACTCCACGACACTATACACCACGACACTATACTCCGCGACACTATACTCCGCGACACTATACACCACGACACTATACTCCACGACACTATACACCACGACACTATACTCCACGACACTATACACCCCGATACTATACTCCGCGACACTATACACCACGACACTATACTCCACGACACTATACACCACTTCACTATACTCCGCGACACTATACACCACGACACTATACTCCACGACACTATACACCACGACACTATACACGACACTATACACCACGACACTATACTCCACGACACTATACACCACGTCACTATACTCCGCGACACTATACACCACGACACTATACTCCACGACACTATACACCAGGACACTATACTCCGCGACACTATACACCACGACACTATACTCCGCGACACTATACACCACTTCACTATACTCCACGACACTATACACCACGACACTATACTCCGCGACACTATACACCACGACACTATACAGCACTTCACTATACTCCGCGACACTATACACCACGACACAATACTCCACGACACTATACACCACGACACTATACTCCGCGACACTTTACACCACGACACTATACTCCGCGACACTATACACCACGACACTATACTCCGCGACACTATACACCACTTCACTATACTCCACGACACTATACACCATTACACTATACTCCGCGACACTATACACCACGACACTATACACCACGACACTATACTCCGCGACACTATACACCACGACACTATACTCCACGACACTATACACCACGACACTATACTCCGCGACACTATACACCACGACACTATACTCCGCGACACTATACACCACTTCACTATACTCCACGACACAATACACCACGACACTATACTCCGCGACACTACACACCACGACACTATACACCACGACACTATACTCCGCGACACTATACACCACGACACTATACTCTACGACACTATACACCACGACACTATACACCGCGACACTATACACCACGACACTATACTCCGCGATACTATACACCACTTCACTATACTCCACGACACTATACACCGCGACACTATACACCACGACACTATACACCACGACACTATACTCCACGACACTATACACCACTTCACTATACTCCGCGACACTATACACCACGACACTATACTCCACGACACTATACACCACGACACTATACTCCGCGAATCTATACACCACGACACTATACTCCACGACACTATACACCACTTCACTATACTCCACGACACTATACACCACGACACTATACTACGCGACACTATACACCACGACACTATACACCACGACACTATACTCCGCTACACTATACACTACGACACTATAATCCGCGACACTATACTCCACGACACTATACACCACGACACTATACTCCGCGACACTATACTCCGCGACACTATACACCACGACACTATACTCCACGACACTATACACCACGACACTATACTCCACGACACTATACACCCCGATACTATACTCCGCGACACTATACACCACGACACTATACTCCACGACACTATACACCACGACACTATACTCCGCGACACTATACACCACGACACTATACTCCGCGACACTATACACCACTTCACTATACTCCACGACACTATACACCATTACACTATACTCCGCGACACTATACACCACGACACTATACACCACGACACTATACTCCGCGACACTATACACCACGACACTATACTCCACGACACTATACACCACGACACTATACTCCGCGACACTATACACCACGACACTATACTCCGCGACACTATACACCACGACACTATACACCACGACACTATACTCCGCGACACTATACACCACGACACTATACTCTACGACACTATACACCACGACACTATACTCCGCGACACTACACACCACGACACTATACACCACGACACTATACCCAGCGACACTATACACCACGACACTATACTCTACGACACTATACACCACGACACTATACTCCGCGACACTATACACCACGACACTATACTCCGCGATACTATACACCACTTCACTATACTCCACGACACTATACACCGCGACACTATACACCACGACACTATACACAACGACACTATACTCCACGACACTATACACCACTTCACTTTACTCCGCGACACTATACACCACGACACTATACTCCACGACACTATACACCACGACACTATACTCCGCGAATCTATACACCACGACACTATACTCCACGACACTATACACCACTTCACTATACTCCGCGACACTACACACCACGACACTATACACCACGACACTATACTCCGCTACACTATACACCACGACACTATAATCCGCGACACTTTACACCCCGACACTATACTCCGCGAAACTATACACCACGACACTATACTCCACGACACTATACACCACTTCACTATACTCCACGACACTATACACCACGACACTATACTCCACGACACTATACACCACGACACTATACTCCACGACACTATACACCACGACACTATACTCCGCGACACTATACACCACTTCACTATACTCCGCGACACTATGCACCACTTCACTATACTCCACGACACTATACACCACTTCACTATACTCCGCGACACTATACTCCGCGACACTATACACCACGACACTATACTCCACGACACTATACACCACGACACTATACTCCACGACACAATACACCCCGACACTATACTCCGCGACACTATACACCACGACACTATACTCCACGACACTATACACCACTTCACTATACTCCGCGACACTATACACCACGACACTACACTCCGCGACACTATACACCACTTCGCTACACTCCGCGACACTATACACCACGACACTATACTCCGCGACACTATACACCACGACACTATACACCACGACACTATACTCCGCTACACTATACACCACGACACTATAATCCGCGACACTATACTCCACGACACTATACACCACGACACTATACTCCGCGACACTATACTCCGCGACACTATACACCACGATACTATACTCCACGACACTATACACCACGACACTATACTCCGCGACACTATACACCACGACACTATACTCCGCGACACTATACACCACTTTACTATACTCCACGACACTATACACCATTACACTATACTCCGCGACACTATACACCACGACACTATACACCACGACACTATACTCCGCGACACTATACACCACGACACTATACTCCACGACACTATACACCACGACACTATACTCCGCGACACTATACACCACGACACTATACTCCGCGACACTATACACCACGACACTATACACCACGACACTATTCTCCGCGACACTATACACCACGACACTATACTCTACGACACTATACACCACGACACTATACTCCGCGACACTACACACCACGACACTATACACCACGACACTATACTCCGCGACACTATACACCACGACACTATACTCTACGACACTATACACCACGACACTATACTCCGCGACACTATACACCACGACACTATACTCCGCGATACTATACACCACTTCACTATACTCCACGACACTATACACCGCGACACTATAAACCACGACACTATACACAACGACACTATACTCCACGACACTATACACCACTTCACTATACTCCGCGACACTATACACCACGACACTATACTCCACGACACTATACACCACGACACTATACTCCGCGAATCTATACACCACGACACTATACTCCACGACACTATACACCACTTCACTATACTCCGCGACACTACACACCACGACACTATACACCACGACACTATACTCCGCTACACTATACACCACGACACTATAATCCGCGACACTATACACCCCGACACTATACTCCACGACACTATACACCACGACACTATACTCCACGACACTATACACCACTTCACTATACTCCGCGACACTATACACCACGACACTATACTCCACGACACTATACACCACGACACTATACTCCACGACACTATACACCACGACACTATACTCCACGACACTATACACCACTTCACTATACTCCGCGACACTATGCACCACTTCACTATACTCCACGACACTATACACCACTTCACTATACTCCGCGACACTATACTCCGCGACACTATACACCACGACACTATACTCCACGACACTAGACACCACGACACTCTACTCCACGACACAATACACCCCGACACTATACTCCACGACACTATACACCACGACACTATACTCCGCGACACTATACACCACGACACTACACTCCGCGACACTATACACCACTTCGCTACACTCCGCGACACTATACACCACTTCACTATACTCCACGACACTACACACCACGACACTATACACCACGACACAATACTCCGCGACACTATACACCACGACACTATACTCCACGACACTATACACCACGACACTATACTCCGCGACACTATACACCACGACACTATACACCACGACACTATACTCCGCTACACTATACACCACGACACTACACTCCGCGACACTATACACCACTTCGCTACACTCCGCGACACTATACACCACGACACTATACTCCGCGACACTATACACCACGACACTATACTCTACGACACTATACACCACGACACTATACTCCGCGACACTACACACCACGACACTATACACCACGACACTATACTCCGCGACACTATACACCACGACACTATACTCTACGACACTATACACCACGACACTATACTCCGCGACACTATACACCACGACACTATACTCCGCGATACTATACACCACTTCACTATACTCCACGACACTATACACCGCGACACTATACACCACGACACTATACACAACGACACTATACTCCACGACACTATACACCACTTCACTTTACTCCGCGACACTATACACCACGACACTATACTCCACGACACTATACACCACGACACTATACTCCGCGAATCTGTACACCACGACACTATACTCCACGACACTATACACCACTTCACTATACTCCGCGACACTACACACCACGACACTATACTCCACGACACTATACACCACTTCACTTTACTCCGCGACACTATACACCACGACACTATACTCCACGACACTATACACCACGACACTATACTCCGCGAATCTATACACCACGACACTATACTCCACGACACTATACACCACTTCACTATACTCCGCGACACTACACACCACGACACTATACACCACGACACTATACTCCGCTACACTATACACCACGACAATATAATCCGCGACACTATACACCCCGACACTATACTCCGCGACACTATACACCACGACACTATACTCCACGACACTATACACCACTTCACTATACTCCACGACACTATACACCACGACACTATACTCCACGACACTATACACCACGACACTATACTCCACGACACTATACACCACGACACTATACTCCACGACACTATACACCACTTCACTATACTCCGCGACACTATGCACCACTTCACTATACTCCACGACACTATACACCACTTCACTATACTCCGCGACACTATACTCCGCGACACTATACACCACGACACTATACTCCACGACACTATACACCACGACACTATACTCCACGACACAATACACCCCGACACTATACTCCGCGACACTATACACCACGACACTATACTCCACGACACTATACACCACTTCACTATACTCCGCGACACTATACACCACGACACTACACTCCGCGACACTATACACCACTTCGCTACACTCCGCGACACTATACACCACGACACTATACTCCGCGACACTATACACCACGACACTATACACCACGACACTATACTCCGCTACACTATACACCACGACACTATAATCCGCGACACTATACTCCACGACACTATACACCACGACACTATACTCCGCGACACTATACTCCGCGACACTATACACCACGATACTATACTCCACGACACTATACACCACGACACTATACTCCGCGACACTATACACCACGACACTATACTCCGCGACACTATACACCACGACACTATACTCCGCGATACTATACACCACTTCACTATACTCCACGACACTATACACCGCGACACTATACACCACGACACTATACACAACGACACTATACTCCACGACACTATACACCACTTCACTTTACTCCGCGACACTATACACCACGACACTATACTCCACGACACTATACACCACGACACTATACTCCGCGAATCTATACACCACGACACTATACTCCACGACACTATACACCACTTCACTATACTCCGCGACACTACACACCACGACACTATACACCACGACACTATACTCCGCTACACTATACACCACGACACTATAATCCGCGACACTTTACACCCCGACACTATACTCCGCGAAACTATACACCACGACACTATACTCCACGACACTATACACCACTTCACTATACTCCACGACACTATACACCACGACACTATACTCCACGACACTATACACCACGACACTATACTCCACGACACTATACACCACGACACTATACTCCGCGACACTATACACCACTTCACTATACTCCGCGACACTATGCACCACTTCACTATACTCCACGACACTATACACCACTTCACTATACTCCGCGACACTATACTCCGCGACACTATACACCACGACACTATACTCCACGACACTATACACCACGACACTATACTCCACGACACAATACACCCCGACACTATACTCCGCGACACTATACACCACGACACTATACTCCACGACACTATACACCACTTCACTATACTCCGCGACACTATACACCACGACACTACACTCCGCGACACTATACACCACTTCGCTACACTCCGCGACACTATACACCACGACACTATACTCCGCGACACTATACACCACGACACTATACACCACGACACTATACTCCGCTACACTATACACCACGACACTATAATCCGCGACACTATACTCCACGACACTATACACCACGACACTATACTCCGCGACACTATACTCCGCGACACTATACACCACGATACTATACTCCACGACACTATACACCACGACACTATACTCCGCGACACTATACACCACGACACTATACTCCGCGACACTATACACCACTTTACTATACTCCACGACACTATACACCATTACACTATACTCCGCGACACTATACACCACGACACTATACACCACGACACTATACTCCGCGACACTATACACCACGACACTATACTCCACGACACTATACACCACGACACTATACTCCGCGACACTATACACCACGACACTATACTCCGCGACACTATACACCACGACACTATACACCACGACACTATTCTCCGCGACACTATACACCACGACACTATACTCTACGACACTATACACCACGACACTATACTCCGCGACACTACACACCACGACACTATACACCACGACACTATACTCCGCGACACTATACACCACGACACTATACTCTACGACACTATACACCACGACACTATACTCCGCGACACTATACACCACGACACTATACTCCGCTATACTATACACCACTTCACTATACTCCACGACACTATACACCGCGACACTATAAACCACGACACTATACACAACGACACTATACTCCACGACACTATACACCACTTCACTATACTCCGCGACACTATACACCACGACACTATACTCCACGACACTATACACCACGACACTATACTCCGCGAATCTATACACCACGACACTATACTCCACGACACTATACACCACTTCACTATACTCCGCGACACTACACACCACGACACTATACACCACGACACTATACTCCGCTACACTATACACCACGACACTATAATCCGCGACACTATACACCCCGACACTATACTCCACGACACTATACACCACGACACTATACTCCACGACACTATACACCACTTCACTATACTCCGCGACACTATACACCACGACACTATACTCCACGACACTATACACCACGACACTATACTCCACGACACTATACACCACGACACTATACTCCACGACACTATACACCACTTCACTATACTCCGCGACACTATGCACCACTTCACTATACTCCACGACACTATACACCACTTCACTATACTCCGCGACACTATACTCCGCGACACTATACACCACGACACTATACTCCACGACACTAGACACCACGACACTCTACTCCACGACACAATACACCCCGACACTATACTCCACGACACTATACACCACGACACTATACTCCGCGACACTATACACCACGACACTACACTCCGCGACACTATACACCACTTCGCTACACTCCGCGACACTATACACCACTTCACTATACTCCACGACACTACACACCACGACACTATACACCACGACACAATACTCCGCGACACTATACACCACGACACTATACTCCACGACACTATACACCACGACACTATACTCCGCGACACTATACACCACGACACTATACACCACGACACTATACTCCGCTACACTATACACCACGACACTACACTCCGCGACACTATACACCACTTCGCTACACTCCGCGACACTATACACCACGACACTATACTCCGCGACACTATACACCACGACACTATACTCTACGACACTATACACCACGACACTATACTCCGCGACACTACACACCACGACACTATACACCACGACACTATACTCCGCGACACTATACACCACGACACTATACTCTACGACACTATACACCACGACACTATACTCCGCGACACTATACACCACGACACTATACTCCGCGATACTATACACCACTTCACTATACTCCACGACACTATACACCGCGACACTATACACCACGACACTATACACAACGACACTATACTCCACGACACTATACACCACTTCACTTTACTCCGCGACACTATACACCACGACACTATACTCCACGACACTATACACCACGACACTATACTCCGCGAATCTATACACCACGACACTATACTCCACGACACTATACACCACTTCACTATACTCCGCGACACTACACACCACGACACTATACTCCACGACACTATACACCACTTCACTTTACTCCGCGACACTATACACCACGACACTATACTCCACGACACTATACACCACGACACTATACTCCGCGAATCTATACACCACGACACTATACTCCACGACACTATACACCACTTCACTATACTCCGCGACACTACACACCACGACACTATACACCACGACACTATACTCCGCTACACTATACACCACGACACTATAATCCGCGACACTATACACCCCGACACTATACTCCGCGACACTATACACCACGACACTATACTCCACGACACTATACACCACTTCACTATACTCCACGACACTATACACCACGACACTATACTCCACGACACTATACACCACGACACTATACTCCACGACACTATACACCACGACACTATACTCCACGACACTATACACCACTTCACTATACTCCGCGACACTATGCACCACTTCACTATACTCCACGACACTATACACCACTTCACTATACTCCGCGACACTATACTCCGCGACACTATACACCACGACACTATACTCCACGACACTATACACCACGACACTATACTCCACGACACAATACACCCCGACACTATACTCCGCGACACTATACACCACGACACTATACTCCACGACACTATACACCACTTCACTATACTCCGCGACACTATACACCACGACACTACACTCCGCGACACTATACACCACTTCGCTACACTCCGCGACACTATACACCACGACACTATACTCCGCGACACTATACACCACGACACTATACACCACGACACTATACTCCGCTACACTATACACCACGACACTATAATCCGCGACACTATACTCCACGACACTATACACCACGACACTATACTCCGCGACACTATACTCCGCGACACTATACACCACGATACTATACTCCACGACACTATACACCACGACACTATACTCCGCGACACTATACACCACGACACTATACTCCGCGACACTATACACCACTTCACTATACTCCACGACACTATACACCATTACACTATACTCCGCGACACTATACACCACGACACTATACACCACGACACTATACTCCACGACACTATACACCACGACACTATACTCCGCGACACTATACACCACGACACTATACTCCGCGACACTATACACCACGACACTATACACCACGACACTATACTCCGCGACACTATACACCACGACACTATACTCTACGACACTATACACCACGACACTATACTCCGCGACACTACACACCACGACACTATACACCACGACACTATACTCCGCGACACTATACACCACGACACTATACTCTACGACAATATACACCACGACACTATACTCCGCGACACTATACACCACGGCACTATACTCCGCTATACTATACACCACTTCACTATACTCCACGACACTATACACCGCGACACTATACACCACGACACTATACACAACGACACTATACTCCACGACACTATACACCACTTCACTATACTCCGCGACACTATACACCACGACACTATACTCCACGACACTATACACCACGACACTATACTCCGCGAATCTATACACCACGACACTATACTCCACGACACTATACACCACTTCACTATACTCCGCGACACTACACACCACGACACTATACACCACGACACTATACTCCGCTACACTATACACCACGACACTATAATCCGCGACACTATACACCCCGACACTATTCTCCACGACACTATACACCACGACACTATACTCCACGACACTATACACCACTTCACTATACTCCGCGACACTATACACCACGACACTATACTCCACGACACTATACACCACGACACTATACTCCACGACACTATACACCAAGACACTATACTCCACGACACTATACACCACTTCACTATACTCCGCGACACTATGCACCACTTCACTATACTCCACGACACTATACACCACTTCACTATACTCCGCGACACTATACTCCGCGACACTATACACCACGACACTATACTCCACGACACTATACACCACGACACTATACTCCACGACACAATACACCCCGACACTATACTCCGCGACACTATACACCACGACACTATACTCCACGACACTATACACCACTTCACTATACTCCGCGACACTATACACCACGACACTACACTCCGCGACACTATACACCACTTCGCTACACTCCGCGACACTATACACCACTTCACTATACTCCACGACACTACACACCACGACACTATACACCACGACACAATACTCCGCGACACTATACACCACGACACTATACTCCACGACACTATACACCACGACACTATACTCCGCGACACTATACACCACGACACTATACTCCGCGACAGTATACACCACTTCACTATACTCCACGACACTATACACTACTTCACTATACTCCGCGACACTATACTCCGCGACACTATACACCACGACACTATACTCCACGACACTATACACCACGACACTATACTCTACGACACTATACACCCCGACACTATACTCCGCGACACTATACACCACGACACTATACTCCACGACACTATACACCACTTCACTATACTCCGCGACACTATACACCACGACACTATACTCCACGACACTATACACCACGACACTATACTCCACGACACTATACACCACGACACTATACTCCACGACACTATACACCACTTCACTATACTCCGTGACACTATACACCACGACACTATACTCCACGACACTATACACCACGACACTATACTCCGCGACACTATACACCACGACACTATACTCCGCGACACTATACACCACTTCACTATACTCCACGACACTATACACCACGACACTATACTACACGACACTATACACCACGACACTATACACCACGACACTATACTCCGCTACACTATACACTACGACACTATAATCCGCGACACTATACTCCACGACACTATACACCACGACACTATACTCCGCGACACTATACTCCGCGACACTATACACCACGACACTATACTCCACGACACTATACACCACGACACTATACTCCACGACACTATACACCCCGATACTATACTCCGCGACACTATACACCACGACACTATACTCCACGACACTATACACCACTTCACTATACTCCGCGACACTATACACCACGACACTATACTCCACGACACTATACACCACGACACTATACACGACACTATACACCACGACACTATACTCCACGACACTATACACCACGTCACTATACTCCGCGACACTATACACCACGACACTATACTCCACGACACTATACACCACGACACTATACTCCGCGACACTATACACCACGACACTATACTCCGCGACACTATACACCACTTCACTATACTCCACGACACTATACACCACGACACTATACTCCGCGACACTATACACCACGACACTATACAGCACTTCACTATGCTCCGCGACACTATACACCACGACACAATACTCCACGACACTATACACCACGACACTATACTCCGCGACACTATACACCACGACACTATACTCCGCGACACTATACACCACGACACTATACTCCGCGACACTATACACCACTTCACTATACTCCACGACACTATACACCATTACACTATACTCCGCGACACTATACACCACGACACTATACACCACGACACTATACTCCGCGACACTATACACCACGACACTATATTCCACGACACTATACACCACGACACTATACTCCGCGACACTATACACCACGACACTATACTCCGCGACACTATACACCACTTCACTATACTCCACGACACAATACACCACGACACTATACTCCGCGACACTACACACCACGACACTATACACCACGACACTATACTCCGCGACACTATACACCACGACACTATACTCTACGACACTATACACCACGACACTATACTCCGCGACACTATACACCACGACACTATACTCCGCGATACTATACACCACTTCACTATACTCCACGACACTATACACCGCGACACTATACACCACGACACTATACACCACGACACTATACTCCACGACACTATACACCACTTCACTATACTCCGCGACACTATACACAACGACACTATACTCCACGACACTATACACCACGACACTATACTCCGCGAATCTATACACCACGACACTATACTCCACGACACTATACACCACTTCACTATACTCCACGACACTATACACCACGACACTATACTACGCGACACTATACACCACGACACTATACACCACGACACTATACTCCGCTACACTATACACTAAGACACTATAATCCGCGACACTATACTCCACGACACTATACACCACGACACTATACTCCGCGACACTATACTCCGCGACACTATACACCACGACACTATACTCCACGACACTATACACCACGACACTATACTCCACGACACTATACACCCCGATACTATACTCCGCGACACTATACACCACGACACTATACTCCACGACACTATACACCACTTCACTATACTCCGCGACACTATACACCACGACACTATACTCCACGACACTATACACCACGACACTATACTCCACGACACTATACACCACGACACTATACTCCACGACACTATACACCACGTCACTATACTCCGCGACACTATACACCACGACACTGTACTCCACGACACTATACACCACGACACTATACTCCGCGACACTATACACCACGACACTATACTCCGCGACACTATACACCACTTCACTATACTCCACGACACTATACACCACGACACTATACTCCGCGACACTATACACCACGACACTATACAGCACTTCACTATACTCCGCGACACTATACACCACGACACAATACTCCACGACACTATACACCACGACACTATACTCCGCGACACTATACACCACGACACTATACTCCGCGACACTATACACCACGACACTATACTCCGCGACACTATACACCACTTCACTATACTCCACGACACTATACACCATTACACTATACTCCGCGACACTATACACCACGACACTATACACCACGACACTATACTCCGCGACACTATACACCACGACACTATACTCCACGACACTATACACCACGACACTATACTCCGCGACACTATACACCACGACACTATACTCCGCGACACTATACACCACTTCACTATACTCCACGACACTATACACCACGACACTATACTCCGCGACACTACACACCACGACACTATACACCACGACACTATACTCCGCGACACTATACACCACGACACTATACTCTACGACACTATACACCACGACACTATACTCCGCGACACTATACACCACGACACTATACTCCGCGATACTATACACCACTTCACTATACTCCACGACACTATACACCGCGACACTATACACCACGACACTATACACCACGACACTATACTCCACGACACTATACACCACTTCACTATACTCCGCGACACTATACACCACGACACTATACTCCACGACACTATACACCACGACACTATACTCCGCGAATCTATACACCACGACACTATACTCCACGACACTATACACCACATCACTATACTCCGCGACACTACACACCACGACACTATACACCACGACACTATACTCCGCTACACTATACACCACGACACTATAATCTGCGACACTATACACCCCGACACTATACTCCGCGACACTTTACACCACGACACTATACTCCACGACACTATACACCACTTCACTATACTCCGCGACACTATACACCACGACACTATACTCCACGACACTATACACCACGACACTATACTCCACGACACTATACACCACGACACTATACTCCACGACACTATACACCACTTCACTATACTCCGCGACACTATACACCACGACACTATACTCCACGACACTATACACCACGACACTATACTCCGCGACACTATATACCACGACACTATACTCCGCGACACTATACACCACTTCACTATACTCCACGACACTATACACCACTTCACTATACTCCACAACACTATACACAACGACACTATACTCCGCGACACTATACACCACGACACTATACACCACTTCACTATACTCCACGACACTATACACCACGACACTTTACTCCGCGACACTATACACCACGACACTACACTCCGCGACACTATACACCACTTCACTACACTCCGCGACACTATACACCACTTCACTATACTCCACGACACTACACACCACGACACCATACACCACGACACTATACTCTGCGACACTATACACCACGACACTATACTCCACGACACTATACACCACGACACTATACTCCGCGACACTATACACCACGACACTATACACCACGACACTATACTCCACGACACTATACACCACGACACTATACTCCACGACACTATACACCCCGATACTATACTCCGCGACACTATACACCACGACACTATACTCCACGACACTATACACCACTTCACTATACTCCGCGACACTATACACCACGACACTATACTCCACGACACTATACACCACGACACTATACTCCACGACACTATACACCACGACACTATACTCCACGACACTATACACCACGTCACTATACTCCGCGACAATATACACCACGACACTGTACTCCACGACACTATACACCACGACACTATACTCCGCGACACTATACACCACGACACTATACTCCGCGACACTATACACCACTTCACTATACTCCACGACACTATACACCACGACACTATACTCCGCGACACTATACACCACGACACTATACAGCACTTCACTATACTCCGCGACACTATACACCACGACACAATACTCCACGACACTATACACCACGACACTATACTCCGCGACACTATACACCACGACACTATACTTCGCGACACTATACACCACGACACTATACTCCGCGACACTATACACCACTTCACTATACTCCACGACACTATACACCATTACACTATACTCCGCGACACTATACACCACGACACTATACACCACGACACTATACTCCGCGACACTATACACCACGACACTATACTCCACGACACTATACACCACGACACTATACTTCGCGACACTATACACCACGACACTATACTCCGCGACACTATACACCACTTCACTATACTCCACGACACTATACACCACGACACTATACTCCGCGACACTACACACCACGACACTATACACCACGACACTATACTCCGCGACACTATACACCACGACACTATACTCTACGACACTATACACCACGACACTATACTCCGCGACACTATACACCACGACACTATACTCCGCGATACTATACACCACTTCACTATACTCCACGACACTATACACCGCGACACTATACACCACGACACTATACACCACGACACTATACTCCACGACACTATACACCACTTCACTATACTCCGCGACACTATACACCACGACACTATACTCCACGACACTATACACCACGACACTATACTCCGCGAATCTATACACCACGACACTATACTCCACGACACTATACACCACATCACTATACTCCGCGACACTACACACCACGACACTATACACCACGACACTATACTCCGCTACACTATACACCACGACACTATAATCTGCGACACTATACACCCCGACACTATACTCCGCGACACTTTACACCACGACACTATACTCCACGACACTATACACCACTTCACTATACTCCGCGACACTATACACCACGACACTATACTCCACGACACTATACACCACGACACTATACTCCACGACACTATACACCACGACACTATACTCCACGACACTATACACCACTTCACTATACTCCGCGACACTATACACCACGACACTATACTCCACGACACTATACACCACGACACTATACTCCGCGACACTATACACCACGACACTATACTCCGCGACACTATACACCACTTCACTATACTCCACGACACTATACACCACTTCACTATACTCCACAACACTATACACAACGACACTATACTCCGCGACACTATACACCACGACACTATACACCACTTCACTATACTCCACGACACTATACACCACGACACTTTACTCCGCGACACTATACACCACGACACTACACTCCGCGACACTATACACCACTTCACTACACTCCGCGACACTATACACCACTTCACTATACTCCACGACACTACACACCACGACACCATACACCACGACACTATACTCTGCGACACTATACACCACGACACTATACTCCACGACACTATACACCACGACACTATACTCCGCGACACTATACACCACGACACTATACTCCGCGACACTATGCACCACTTCACTATACTCCACGACACTATACACCACTTCACTATACTCCGCGACACTATACTCCGCGACACTATACACCACGACACTATACTCCACGACACTATACACCACGACACTATACTCCACGACACTATACACCCCGACACTATACTCCGCGACACTATACACCACGACACTATACTCCACGACACTATACACCACTTCACTATACTCCGCGACACTATACACCACGACACTACACTCCGCGACACTATACACCACTTCGCTACACTCCGTGACACTATACACCACTTCACTATACTCCACGACACTACACACCACGACACTATACACCACGACACTATACTCCGCGACACTGTACACCACGACACTATACTCCACGACACTATACACCACGACACTATACTCCGCGACACTATACACCACGACACTATACTCCGCGACACTATACACCACTTCACTATACTCCACGACACTATACACTACTTCACTATACTCCGCGACACTATACTCCGCGACACTATACACCACGACACTATACTCCACGACACTATACACCACGACACTATACTCCACGACACTATACACCCCGACACTATACTCCGCGACACTATACACCACGACACTATACTCCACGACACTATACACCACTTCACTATACTCCGCGACACTATACACCACGACACTATACTCCACGACACTATACACCACGACACTATACTCCACGACACTATACACCACGACACTATACACCACGACACTATACTCCACGACACTATACACCCCGACACTATACTCCGCGACACTATACACCACGACACTATACTCCACGACACTATACACCACTTCACTATACTCCGCGACACTATACACCACGACACTATACTCCACGACACTATACACCACGACACTATACTCCACGACACTATACACCACTTCACTATACTCCGTGACACTATACACCACGACACTATACTCCACGACACTATACACCACGACACTATACTCCGCGACACTATACACCACGACACTATACTCCGCGACACTATACACCACTTCACTATACTCCACGACACTATACACCACTTCACTATACTCCACGACACTATACACCACGACACTATACTCCGCGACACTATACACCACGACACTATACACCACTTCACTATACTCCGCACACTATACACCACGACACTTTACTCCGCGACACTATACACCACTTCACTATACTCCACGACACTATACACCACTTCACTATACTCCGCGACACTACACACCACGACACTATACACCACGACACTATACTCCGCTACACTATACACCACGACACTATAATCCGCGACACTATACACCCCGACACTATACTCCGCGACACTATACACCACGACACTATACTCCACGACACTATACACCACTTCACTATACTCCGCGACACTATACACCACGACACTATACTCCGCGAATCTATACACCACGACACTATACTCCACGACACTATACACCACTTCACTATACTCCGCGACACTACACACCACGACACTATACACCACGACACTATACTCCGCTACACTATACACCACGACACTATAATCCGCGACACTATACACCCCGACACTATACTCCGCGACACTATACACCACGACACTATACTCCACGACACTATACACCACTTCACTATACTCCGCGACACTATACACCACGACACTATACTCCACGACACTATACACCACGACACTATACTCCACGACACTATACACCACGACACTATACTCCACGACACTATACACCACTTCACTATACTCCGCGACACTATGCACCACTTCACTATACTCCACGACACTATACACCACTTCACTATACTCCGCGACACTATACTCCGCGACACTATACACCACGACACTATACTCCACGACACTATACACCACGACACTATACTCCACGACACAATACACCCCGACACTATACTCCGCGACACTATACACCACGACACTATACTCCACGACACTATACACCACTTCACTATACTCCGCGACACTATACACCACGACACTACACTCCGCGACACTATACACCACTTCGCTACACTCCGCGACACTATACACCACTTCACTATACTCCACGACACTACACACCACGACACTATACACCACGACACTATACTCCGCGACACTATACACCACGACACTATACTCCACGACACTATACACCACGACACTATACTCCGCGACACTATACACCACGACACTATACTCCACGACACTATACACCACTTCACTATACTCCGCGACACTATACACCACGACACTATACTCCACGACACTATACACCACGACACTATACTCCACGACACTATACACCACGACACTATACTCCACGACACTATACACCACTTCACTATACTCCGTGACACTATACACCACGACACTATACTCCACGACACTATACACCACGACACTATACTCCGCGACACTATACACCACGACACTATACTCCGCGACACTATACACCACTTCACTATACTCCACGACACTATACACCACTTCACTATACTCCACGACACTATACACCACGACACTATACTCCGCGACACTATACACCACGACACTATACACCACTTCACTATACTCCGCGCACTATACACCACGACACTTTACTCCGCGACACTATACACCACGACACTACACTCCGCGACACTATACACCACTTCACTACACTCCGCGACACTATACACCACTTCACTATACTCCGCGACACTATACACCACGACACTATACTCCGCGACACTATACACCACTTCACTATACTCCACGACACTATACACCACGACACTATACTCCGCGACACTATACACCACGACACTATACACCACGACACTATACTCCGCTACACTATACACCACGACACTATACTCCACGACACTATACACCACGACACTATACTCCGCGACACTATACTCCGCGACACTATACACCACGATACTATACTCCACGACACTATACACCACGACACTATACTCCGCGACACTATACACCACGACACTCTACTCCGCGACACTATACACCACTTCACTATACTCCACGACACTATACACCATTACACTATACTCCGCGACACTATACACCACGACACTATACACCACGACACTATACTCCGCGACACTATACACCACGACACTATACTCCACGACACTATACACCACGACACTATACTCCGCGACACTATACACCACGACACTATACTCCGCGACACTATACACCACGACACTATACACCACGACACTATACTCCGCGACACTATACACCACGACACTATACTCTACGACACTATACACCACGACACTATACTCCGCGACACTACACACCACGACACTATACACCACGACACTATACACCACGACACTATACTCCGCGACACTATACACCACGACACTATACACCACGACACTATACTCCGCGACACTATACACCACGATACTATACTCCACGACACTATACACCACGACACTATACTCCGCGACACTATACACCACGACACTCTACTCCGCGACACTATACACCACTTCACTATACTCCACGACACTATACACCATTACACTATACTCCGCGACACTATACACCACGACACTATACACCACGACACTATACTCCGCGACACTATACACCACGACACTATACTCCACGACACTATACACCACGACACTATACTCCGCGACACTATACACCACGACACTATACTCTACGACACTATACACCACGACACTATACTCCGCGACACTATACACCACGACACTATACTCCGCGATACTATACACCACTTCACTATACTCCACGACACTATACACCGCGACACTATACACCACGACACTATACACAACGACACTATACTCCACGACACTATACACCACTTCACTATACTCCACGACACTATACACCACGACACTATACTCCGCGACACTATACACCACGACACTATACACCACTTCACTATACTCCGCACACTATACACCACGACACTTTACTCCGCGACACTATACACCACGACACTACACTCCGCGACACTATACACCACTTCACTACACTCCGCGACACTATACACCACTTCACTATACTCCGCGACACTATACACCACGACACTATACTCCGCGACACTATACACCACTTCACTATACTCCACGACACTATACACCACGACACTATACTCCGCGACACTATACACCACGACACTATACACCACGACACTATACTCCGCTACACTATACACCACGACACTATAATCCGCGACACTATACTCCACGACACTATACACCACGACACTATACTCCGCGACACTATACTCCGCGACACTATACACCACGATACTATACTCCACGACAATATACACCACGACACTATACTCCGCGACACTATACACCACGACACTATACTCCGCGACACTATACACCACTTCACTATACTCCACGACACTATACACCATTACACTATACTCCGCGACACTATACACCACGACACTATACACCACGACACTATACTCCGCGACACTATACACCACGACACTATACTCCACGACACTATACACCACGACACTATACTCCGCGACACTATACACCACGACACTATACTTCGCGACACTATACACCACGACACTATACACCACGACACTATACTCCGCGACACTATACACCACGACACTATACTCTACGACACTATACACCACGACACTATACTCCGCGACACTACACACCACGACACTATACACCACGACACTATACTCCGCGACACTATACACCACGACACTATACTCTACGACACTATACACCACGACACTATACTCCGCGACACTATACACCACGACACTATACTCCGCGATACTATACACCACTTCACTATACTCCACGACACTATACACCGCGACACTATACACCACGACACTATACACAACGACACTATACTCCACGACACTATACAACACTTCACTATACTCCGCGACACTATACACCACGACACTATACTCCACGACACTATACACCACGACACTATACTCCGCGAATCTATACACCACGACACTATACTCCACGAACCTATACACCACTTCACTATACTCCGCGACACTACACACCACGACACTGTACACCACGACACTATACTCCGCTACACTATACACCACGACACTATAATCCGCGACACTATACACCCCGACACTATACTCCGCGACACTATACACCACGACACTATACTCCACGACACTATACACCACTTCACTATACTCCGCGACACTATACACCACGACACTACACTCCGCGACACTATACACCACTTCGCTACACTCCGCGACACTATACACCACTTCACTATACTCCACGACACTACACACCACGACACTATACACCACGACACTATACTCCGCGACACTATACACCACGACACTATACTCCACGACACTATACACCACGACACTATACTCCGCGACACTATACACCACGACACTATACTCCACGACACTATACACCACTTCACTATACTCCGCGACACTATACACCACGACACTATACTCCACGACACTATACACCACGACACTATACTCCACGACACTATACACCACGACACTATACTCCACGACACTATACACCACTTCACTATACTCCGTGACACTATACACCACGACACTATACTCCACGACACTATACACCACGACACTATACTCCGCGACACTATACACCACGACACTATACACCACTTCACTATACTCCGCGCACTATACACCACGACACTTTACTCCGCGACACTATACACCACGACACTACACTCCGCGACACTATACACCACTTCACTACACTCCGCGACACTATACACCACTTCACTATACTCCGCGACACTATACACCACGACACTATACTCCGCGACACTATACACCACTTCACTATACTCCACGACACTATACACCACGACACTATACTCCGCGACACTATACACCACGACACTATACACCACGACACTATACTCCGCTACACTATACACCACGACACTATACTCCACGACACTATACACCACGACACTATACTCCGCGACACTATACTCCGCGACACTATACACCACGATACTATACTCCACGACACTATACACCACGACACTATACTCCGCGACACTATACACCACGACACTCTACTCCGCGACACTATACACCACTTCACTATACTCCACGACACTATACACCATTACACTATACTCCGCGACACTATACACCACGACACTATACACCACGACACTATACTCCGCGACACTATACACCACGACACTATACTCCGCGACACTATACACCACTTCACTATACTCCACGACACTATACACCATTACACTATACTCCGCCACACTATACACCACGACACTATACACCACGACACTATACTCCGCGACACTATACACCACGACACTATACTCCACGACACTATACACCACGACACTATACTCCGCGACACTATACACCACGACACTATACTCCGCGACACTATACACCACGACACTATACACCACGACACTATACTCCGCGACACTATACACCACGACACTATACTCTACGACACTATACACCACGACACTATACTCCGCGACACTACACACCACGACACTATACACCACGACACTATACTCCGCGACACTATACACCACGACACTATACTCTACGACACTATACACCACGACACTATACTCCGCGACACTATACACCACGACACTATACTCCGCGATACTATACACCACTTCACTATACTCCACGACACTATACACCGCGACACTATACACCACGACACTATACACAACGACACTATACTCCACGACACTATACACCACTTCACTATACTCCACGACACTATACACCACGACACTATACTCCGCGACACTATACACCACGACACTATACACCACTTCACTATACTCCGCACACTATACACCACGACACTTTACTCCGCGACACTATACACCACGACACTACACTCCGCGACACTATACACCACTTCACTACACTCCGCGACACTATACACCACTTCACTATACTCCGCGACACTATACACCACGACACTATACTCCGCGACACTATATACCACTTCACTATACTCCACGACACTATACACCACGACACTATACTCCGCGACACTATACACCACGACACTATACACCACGACACTATACTCCGCTACACTATACACCACGACACTATAATCCGCGACACTATACTCCACGACACTATACACCACGACACTATACTCCGCGACACTATACTCCGCGACACTATACACCACGATACTATACTCCACGACAATATACACCACGACACTATACTCCGCGACACTATACACCACGACACTATACTCCGCGACACTATACACCACTTCACTATACTCCACGACACTATACACCATTACACTATACTCCGCGACACTATACACCACGACACTATACACCACGACACTATACTCCGCGACACTATACACCACGACACTATACTCCACGACACTATACACCACGACACTATACTCCGCGACACTATACACCACGACACTATACTTCGCGACACTATACACCACGACACTATACTCCGCGACACTATACACCACGACACTATACTCTACGACACTATACACCACGACACTATACTCCGCGACACTACACACCACGACACTATACACCACGACACTATACTCCGCGACACTATACACCACGACACTATACTCTACGACACTATACACCACGACACTATACTCCGCGACACTATACACCACGACACTATACTCCGCGATACTATACACCACTTCACTATACTCCACGACACTATACACCGCGACACTATACACCACGACACTATACACAACGACACTATACTCCACGACACTATACACCACTTCACTATACTCCGCGACACTATACACCACGACACTATACTCCACGACACTATACACCACGACACTATACTCCGCGAATCTATACACCACGACACTATACTCCACGAACCTATACACCACTTCACTATACTCCGCGACACTACACACCACGACACTGTACACCACGACACTATACTCCGCTACACTATACACCACGACACTATAATCCGCGACACTATACACCCCGACACTATACTCCGCGACACTATACACCACGACACTATACTCCACGACACTATACACCACTTCACTATACTCCGCGACACTATACACCACGACACTACACTCCGCGACACTATACACCACTTCGCTACACTCCGCGACACTATACACCACTTCACTATACTCCACGACACTACACACCACGACACTATACACCACGACACTATACTCCGCGACACTATACACCACGACACTATACTCCACGACACTATACACCACGACACTATACTCCGCGACACTATACACCACGACACTATACTCCACGACACTATACACCACTTCACTATACTCCGCGACACTATACACCACGACACTATACTCCACGACACTATACACCACGACACTATACTCCACGACACTATACACCACGACACTATACTCCACGACACTATACACCACTTCACTATACTCCGTGACACTATACACCACGACACTATACTCCACGACACTATACACCACGACACTATACTCCGCGACACTATACACCACGACACTATACACCACTTCACTATACTCCGCGCACTATACACCACGACACTTTACTCCGCGACACTATACACCACGACACTACACTCCGCGACACTATACACCACTTCACTACACTCCGCGACACTATACACCACTTCACTATACTCCGCGACACTATACACCACGACACTATACTCCGCGACACTATACACCACTTCACTATACTCCACGACACTATACACCACGACACTATACTCCGCGACACTATACACCACGACACTATACACCACGACACTATACTCCGCTACACTATACACCACGACACTATACTCCACGACACTATACACCACGACACTATACTCCGCGACACTATACTCCGCGACACTATACAACACGATACTATACTCCACGACACTCTACACCACGACACTATACTCCGCGACACTATACACCACGACACTCTACTCCGCGACACTATACACCACTTCACTATACTCCACGACACTATACACCATTACACTATACTCCGCGACACTATACACCACGACACTATACACCACGACACTATACTCCGCGACACTATACACCACGACACTATACTCCACGACACTATACACCACGACACTATACTCCGCGACACTATACACCACGACACTATACTCCGCGACACTATACACCACGACACTATACACCACGACACTATACTCCGCGACACTATACACCACGACACTATACTCTACGACACTATACACCACGACACTATACTCCGCGACACTACACACCACGACACTATACACCACGACACTATACTCCGCGACACTATACACCACGACACTATACTCTACGACACTATACACCACGACACTATACTCCGCGAAACTATACACCACGACACTATACTCCGCGATACTATACACCACTTCACTATACTCCACGACACTATACACCGCGACACTATACACCACGACACTATACACAACGACACTATACTCCACGACACTATACACCACTTCACTATACTCCACGACACTATACACCACGACACTATACTCCGCGACACTATACACCACGACACTATACACCACTTCACTATACTCCGCACACTATACACCACGACACTTTACTCCGCGACACTATACACCACGACACTACACTCCGCGACACTATACACCACTTCACTACACTCCGCGACACTATACACCACTTCACTATACTCCGCGACACTATACACCACGACACTATACTCCGCGACACTATACACCACTTCACTATACTCCACGACACTATACACCACGACACTATACTCCGCGACACTATACACCACGACACTATACACCACGACACTATACTCCGCTACACTATACACCACGACACTATAATCCGCGACACTATACTCCACGACACTATACACCACGACACTATACTCCGCGACACTATACTCCGCGACACTATACACCACGATACTATACTCCACGACAATATACACCACGACACTATACTCCGCGACACTATACACCACGACACTATACTCCGCGACACTATACACCACTTCACTATACTCCACGACACTATACACCATTACACTATACTCCGCGACACTATACACCACGACACTATACACCACGACACTATACTCCGCGACACTATACACCACGACACTATACTCCACGACACTATACACCACGACACTATACTCCGCGACACTATACACTACGACACTATACTCCACGACACTATACACCACTTCACTATACTCCGCGACACTAAACACCACGATACTATACTCCACGACACTATACACCACGACACTATACTCCGCGACACTATACACCACGACACTACACTCCGCGACACTATACACCACTTCACTACACTCCGCGACACTATACACCACTTCACTATACTCCGCGACACTATACACCACGACACTATACTCCGCGACACTATACACCACTTCACTATACTCCACGACACTATACACCACGACACTATACTCCGCGACACTATACACCACGACACTATACTCCGCGACACTATACACCACGACACTATACTCCGCGACACTATACACCACTTCACTATACACCACGACACTATACACAACGACACTATACTCCACGACACTATACACCACTTCACTATACTCCACGACACTATACACCACGACACTATACTCTACGACACTATACACCACGACACTATACACCACGACACTATACTCCGCGACACTATACACCACGACACTATTCTCCACGACACTATACACCACGACACTATACTCCGCGACACTATACACTACGACACTATACTCCACGACACTATACACCACTTCACTATACTCCGCGACACTAAACACCACGATACTATACTCCACGACACTATACACCACGACACTATACTCCGCGACACTATACACCACGACACTATACTCCGCGACACTATACACCACTTCACTATACACCACGACACTATACACAACGACACTATACTCCACGACACTATACACCACTTCACTATACTCCACGACACTATACACCACGACACTATACTCCGCGACACTATACACCACGACACTATACTCCGCGACACTATACACCACTTCACTATACTCCACGACACTATACACCATTACACTATACTCCGCGACACTATACACCACGACACTATACACCACGACACTATACTCCGCGACACTATACACCACGACACTATACTCCACGACACTATACACCACGACACTATACTCCGCGACACTATACACCACGACACTATACTCCGCGACACTATACACCACTTCACTATACTCCACGACACTATACACCACGACACTATACTCCGCGACACTACACACCACGACACTATACACCACGACACTATACTCCGCGACACTATACACCACGACACTATACTCTACGACACTATACACCACGACACTATACTCCGCGACACTATACACCACGACACTATACTCCGCGATACTATACACCACTTCACTATACTCCACGACACTCTACACGGCGACACTATACACCACGACACTATACACCACGACACTATACTCCACGACACTATACACCACTTCACTATACTCCGCGACACTATACACCACGACACTATACTCCACGACACTATGCACCACGACACTATACTCCGCGAATCTATACACCACGACACTATACTCCACGACACTATACACCACTTCACTATACTCCGCGACACTACACACCACGACACTATACACCACGACACTATACTCCGCTACACTATACACCACGACACTATAATCCGCGACACTATACACCCCGACACTATACTCCGCGACACTATACACCACAACACTATACTCCACGACACTATACACCACTTCACTATACTCCGCGACACTATACACCACGACACTATACTCCACGACACAATACACCCCGACACTATACTCCGCGACACTATACACCACGACACTATACTCCACGACACTATACACCACTTCACTATACTCCGCGACACTATACACCACGACACTACACTCCGCGACACTATACACCACTTCGCTACACTCCGCGACACTATACACAACTTCACTATACTCCACGACACTACACACCACGACACTATACACCACGACACTATACTCCGCGACACTATACACCACGACACTATACTCCACGACACTATACACCACGACACTATACTCCGCGACACTATACACCACGACACTATACTCCGCGACACTATACACCACTTCACTATACTCCACGACACTATACACTACTTCACTATACTCCGCGACACTATACTCCGCGACACTATACACCACGACACTATACTCCACGACACAATACACCCCGACACTATACTCCGCGACACTATACACCACGACACTATACTCCACGACACTATACACCACTTCACTATACTCCGCGACACTATACACCACGACACTACACTCCGCGACACTATACACCACTTCGCTACACTCCGCGACACTATACACCACTTCACTATACTCCACGACACTACACACCACGACACTATACACCACGACACTATACTCCGCGACACTATACACCACGACACTATACTCCACGACACTATACACCACGACACTATACTCCGCGACACTATACACCACGACACTATACTCCACGACACTATACACCACTTCACTATACTCCGCGACACTATACACCACGACACTATACTCCACGACACTATACACCACGACACTATACTCCACGACACTATACACCACGACACTATACTCCACGACACTATACACCACTTCACTATACTCCGTGACACTATACACCACGACACTATACTCCACGACACTATACACCACGACACTATACTCCGCGACACTATACACCACGACACTATACTCCGCGACACTATACACCACTTCACTATACTCCACGACACTATACACCACTTCACTATACTCCACGACACTATACACCACGACACTATACTCCGCGACACTATACACCACGACACTATACACCACTTCACTATACTCCGCACACTATACACCACGACACTTTACTCCGCGACACTATACACCACGACACTACACTCCGCGACACTATACACCACTTCACTACACTCCGCGACACTATACACCACTTCACTATACTCCGCGACACTATACACCACGACACTATACTCCGCGACACTATACACCACTTCACTATACTCCACGACACTATACACCACGACACTATACTCCGCGACACTATACACCACGACACTATACACCACGACACTATACTCCGCTACACTATACACCACGACACTATAATCCGCGACACTATACTCCACGACACTATACACCACGACACTATACTCCGCGACACTATACTCCGCGACACTATACACCACGATACTATACTCCACGACACTATACACCACGACACTATACTCCGCGACACTATACACCACGACACTATACTCCGCGACACTATACACCACTTCACTATACTCCACGACACTATACACCATTACACTATACTCCGCGACACTATACACCACGACACTATACACCACGACACTATACTCCGCGACACTATACACCACGACACTATACTCCACGACACTATACACCACGACACTATACTCCGCGACACTATACACCACGACACTATACTCCGCGACACTATACACCACGACACTATACACCACGACACTATACTCCGCGACACTATACACCACGACACTATACTCTACGACACTATACACCACGACACTATACTCCGCGACACTACACACCACGACACTATACACCACGACACTATACTCCGCGACACTATACACCACGACACTATACTCTACGACACTATACACCACGACACTATACTCCGCGACACTATACACCACGACACTATACTCCGCGATACTATACACCACTTCACTATACTCCACGACACTATACACCGCGACACTATATACCACGACACTATACACAACGACACTATACTCCACGACACTATACACCACTTCACTATACTCCACGACACTATACACCACGACACTATACTCCGCGACACTATACACCACGACACTATACACCACTTCACTATACTCCGCACACTATACACCACGACACTTTACTCCGCGACACTATACACCACGACACTACACTCCGCGACACTATACACCACTTCACTACACTCCGCGACACTATACACCACTTCACTATACTCCGCGACACTATACACCACGACACTATACTCCGCGACACTATACACCACTTCACTATACTCCACGACACTATACACCACGACACTATACTCCGCGACACTATACACCACGACACTATACACCACGACACTATACTCCGCTACACTATACACCACGACACTATAATCCGCGACACTATACTCCACGACACTATACACCACGACACTATACTCCGCGACACTATACTCCGCGACACTATACACCACGATACTATACTCCACGACACTATACACCACGACACTATACTCCGCGACACTATACACCACGACACTATACTCCGCGACACTATACACCACTTCACTATACTCCACGACACTATACACCATTACACTATACTCCGCGACACTATACACCACGACACTATACACCACGACACTATACTCCGCGACACTATACACCACGACACTATACTCCACGACACTATACACCACGACACTATACTCCGCGACACTATACACCACGACACTATACTCCGCGACACTATACACCACGACACTATACACCACGACACTATACTCCGCGACACTATACACCACGACACTATACTCTACGACACTATACACCACGACACTATACTCCGCGACACTACACACGACGACACTATACACCACGACACTATACTCAGCGACACTATACACCACGACACTATACTCCACGACACTATACACCACGACACTATACTCCGCGAATCTATACACCACGACACTATACTCCACGAACCTATACACCACTTCACTATACTCCGCGACACTACACACCACGACACTATACACCACGACACTATACTCCGCTACACTATACACCACGACACTATAATCCGCGACACTATACACCCCGACACTATACTCCGCGACACTATACACCACGACACTATACTCCACGACACTATACACCACTTCACTATACTCCGCGACACTATACACCACGACACTATACTCCACGACACTATACACCACGACACTATACTCCACGACACTATACACCACGACACTATACTCCACGACACTATACACCACTTCACTATACTCCGCGACACTATGCACCACTTCACTATACTCCACGACACTATACACCACTTCACTATACTCCGCGACACTATGCACCACTTCACTATACACCACGACACTATACTCCACGACACTATACACCACGACACTATACTCCACGACACTATACACCACGACACTATACTCCACGACACTATACACCACTTCACTATACTCCGCGACACTATGCACCACTTCACTATACACCACGACACTATACTCCACGACACTATACACCACGACACTATACTCCACGACACAATACACCCCGACACTATACTCCGTGACACTATACACCACGACACTATACTCCACGACACTATACACCACTTCACTATACTCCGCGACACTATACACCACGACACTACACTCCGCGACACTATACACCACTTCGCTACACTCCGCGACACTATACACCACTTCACTATACTCCACGACACTACACACCACGACACTATACACCACGACACTATACTCCGCGACACTATACACCACGACACTATACTCCACGACACTATACACCACGACACTATACTCCGCGAAACTATACACCACGACACTATACTCCGCGACACTATACACCACTTCACTATACTCCACGACACTATACACTACTTCACTATACTCCGCGACACTATACTCCGCGACACTATACACCACGACACTATACTCCACGACACTATACACCACGACACTATACTCTACGACACTATACACCCCGACACTATACTCCGCGACACTATACACCACGACACTATACTCCACGACACTATACACCACTTCACTATACTCCGCGACACTATACACCACGACACTATACTCCACGACACTATACACCACGACACTATACTCCACGACACTATACACCACGACACTATACTCCACGACACTATACACCACTTCACTATACTCCGTGACACTATACACCACGACACTATACTCCACGACACTATACACCACGACACTATACTCCGCGACACTATACACCACGACACTATACTCCGCGACACTATACACCTCTTCACTATACTCCACGACACTATACACCACTTCACTATACTCCACGACACTATACACCACGACACTATACTCCGCGACACTATACACCACGACACTATACACCACTTCACTATACTCCGCACACTATACACCACGACACTTTACTCCGCGACACTATACACCACGACACTACACTCCGCGACACTATACACCACTTCACTACACTCCGCGACACTATACACCACTTCACTATACTCCGCGACACTATACACCACGACACTATACTCCGCGACACTATACACCACTTCACTATACTCCACGACACTATACACCACGACACTATACTCCGCGACACTATACACCACGACACTATACACCACGACACTATACTCCGCTACACTATACACCACGACACTATAATCCGCGACACTATACTCCACGACACTATACACCACGACACTATACTCCGCGACACTATACTCCGCGACACTATACACCACGACACTATACTCCACGACACTATACACCACGACACTATACTCCACGACACTATACACCCCGACACTATACTCCGCGACACTATACACCACGACACTATACTCCACGACACTATACACCACTTCACTATACTTCGCGACACTATTCACCACGACACTATACTCCACGACACTATACACCACGACACTATACTCCGCGACACTATACACTACGACACTATACTCCACGACACTATACACCACTTCACTATACTCCGCGACACTAAACACCACGATACTATACTCCACGACACTATACACCACGACACTATACTCCGCGACACTATACACCACGACACTATACTCCGCGACACTATACACCACTTCACTATACTCCACGACACTATACACCATTACACTATACTCCGCGACACTATACACCACGACACTATACACCACGACACTATACTCCGCGACACTATACACCACGACACTATACTCCACGACACTATACACCACGACACTATACTCCGCGACACTATACACCACGACACTATACTCCGCGACACTATACACCACTTCACTATACTCCACGACACTATACACCACGACACTATACTCCGCGACACTACACACCACGACACTATACACCACGACACTATACTCCGCGACACTATACACCACGACACTATACTCTACGACACTATACACCACGACACTATACTCCGCGACACTATACACCACGACACTATACTCCGCGATACTATACACCACTTCACTATACTCCACGACACTCTACACGGCGACACTATACACCACGACACTATACACCACGACACTATACTCCACGACACTATACACCACTTCACTATACTCCGCGACACTATACACCACGACACTATACTCCACGACACTATGCACCACGACACTATACTCCGCGAATCTATACACCACGAAACTATACTCCACGACACTATACACCACTTCACTATACTCCGCTACACTACACACCACGACACTATACACCACGACACTATACTCCGCTACACTATACACCACGACACTATAATCCGCGACACTATACACCCCGACACTATACTCCGCGACACTATACACCACAACACTATACTCCACGACACTATACACCACTTCACTATACTCCGCGACACTATACACCACGACACTATACTCCACGACACAATTCACCCCGACACTATACTCCGCGACACTATACACCACGACACTATACTCCACGACACAATACACCACTTCACTATACTCCGCGACACTATACACCACGACACTACACTCCGCGACACTATACACCACTTCGCTAAACTCCGCGACACTATACACCACTTCACTATACTCCACGACACTACACACCACGACACTATACACCACGACACTATACTCCGCGACACTATACACCACGACACTATACTCCACGACACTATACACCACGACACTATACTCCGCGACACTATACACCACGACACTATACTCCGCGACACTATACACCACTTCACTATACTCCACGACACTATACACTACTTCACTATATTCCGCGACACTATACTCCGCGACACTATACACCACGACACTATACTCCACGACACTATACACCACGACACTATACTCTACGACACTATACACCCCGACACTATACTCCGCGACACTATACACCACGACACTATACTCCACGACACTATACACCACTTCACTATACTCCGCGACACTATACACCACGACACTATACTCCACGACACTATACCCCACGACACTATACTCCACGACACTATACACCACGACACTATACTCCACGACACTATACACCACTTCACTATACTCCGTGACACTATACACCACGACACTATACTCCACGACACTATACACCACGACACTATACTCCGCGACACTATACACCACGACACTATACTCCGCGACACTATACACCACTTCACTATACTCCACGACACTATACACCACTTCACTATACTCCACGACACTATACACCACGACACTATACTCCGCGACACTATACACCACGACACTATACACCACTTCACTATACTCCGCACACTATACACCACGACACTTTACTCCGCGACACTATACACCACGACACTACACTCCGCGACACTATACACCACTTCACTACACTCCGCAACACTATACACCACTTCACTATACTCCGCGACACTATACACCACGACACTATACTCCGCGACACTATACACCACTTCACTATACTCCACGACACTATACACCACGACACTATACTCCGCGACACTATACACCACGACACTATACACCACGACACTATACTCCGCGACACTATACACCACGACACTATACTCCGCGACACTATACACCACTTCACTATACTCCACGACACTATACACCACTTCACTATACTCCACGACACTATACACAACGACACTATACTCCGCGACACTATACACCACGACACTATACACCACTTCACTATACTCCACGACACTATACACCACGACACTTTACTCCGCGACACTATACACCACGACACTACACTCCGCGACACTATACACCACTTCACTACACTCCGCAACACTATACACCACTTCACTATACTCCACGACACTACACACCACGACACTATACACCACGACACTATACTCCGCGACACAATACACCACGACACTATACTCCACGACACTATACACCACTTCACTATACTCCGCGACACTATACCCCACGACACTATACTCCACGACACTATACACCACGACACTATACTCCGCGACACTATACACCACTTCACTATACTCCACGACACTATACACCACGACACTATACTCCGCGACACTACACACCACGACACTATACACCACGACACTATACTCCGCGACACTATACACCACGACACTATACTCTACGACACTATACACCACGACACTATACTCCGCGACACTATACACCACGACACTATACTCCGCGATACTATACACCACTTCACTATACTCCACGACACTATACACCGCGACACTATACACCACGACACTATACACCACGACACTATACTCCACGACACTGTACACCACTTCACTATACTCCGCGACACTATACACCACGACACTATACTCCACGACACTATACACCACGACACTATACTCCGCGAATCTATACACCACGACACTATACTCCACGACACTATACACCACTTCACTATACTCCACGACACTACACACCACGACACTATACACCACGACACTATACTCCGCTACACTATACACCACGACACTATAATCCGCGACACTATACACCCCGACACTATACTCCGCGACACTATACACCACAACACTATACTCCACGACACTATACACCACTTCACTATACTCCGCGACACTATACACCACGTCACTATACTTCACGACACTATACACCACGACACTATACTCCACGACACTATACACCACGACACTATACTCCACGACACTATACACCACTTCACTATACTCCGCGACACTATACACCACGACACTATACTCCACGACACTATACACCACGACACTATACTCCGCGACACTATACACTACGACACTATACTCCGCGACACTATACACCACTTCACTATACTCCACGACACTATACACCACTTCACTATACTCCACGACACTATACACAACGACACTATACTCCGCGACACTATACACCACGACACTATACACCACTTCACTATACTCCACGACACTATACACCACGACACTTTACTCCGCGACACTATACACCACGACACTACACTCCGCGACACTATACACCACTTCACTACACTCCGCGACACTATACACCACTTCACTATACTCCGCGACACTATACACCACGACACTATACTCCGCGACACTATACACCACTTCACTATACTCCACGACACTATACACCACGACACTATACTCCGCGACACTATACACCACGACACTATACACCACGACACTATACTCCGCTACACTATACACCACGACACTATAATCCGCGACACTATACTCCACGACACTATACACCACGACACTATACTCCGCGACACTATACTCCGCGACACTATACACCACGATACTATACTCCACGACACTATACACCACGACACTATACTCCGCGACACTATACACCACGACACTATACTCCGCGACACTATACACCACTTCACTATACTCCACGACACTATACACCATTACACTATACTCCGCGACACTATACACCACGACACTATACACCACGACACTATACTCCGCGACACTATACACCACGACACTATACTCCACGACACTATACACCACGACACTATACTCCGCGACACTATACACCACGACACTATACTCCGCGACACTATACACCACGACACTATACACCACGACACTATACTCCGCGACACTATACACCACGACACTATACTCTACGACACTATACACCACGACACTATACTCCGCGACACTACACACCACGACACTATACACCACGACACTATACTCCGCGACACTATACACCACGACACTATACTCTACGACACTATACACCACGACACTATACTCCGCGACACTATACACCACGACACTATACTCCGCGATACTATACACCACTTCACTATACTCCACGACACTATACACCGCGACACTATATACCACGACACTATACACAACGACACTATACTCCACGACACTATACACCACTTCACTATACTCCACGACACTATACACCACGACACTATACTCCGCGACACTATACACCACGACACTATACACCACTTCACTATACTCCGCACACTATACACCACGACACTTTACTCCGCGACACTATACACCACGACACTACACTCCGCGACACTATACACCACTTCACTACACTCCGCGACACTATACACCACTTCACTATACTCCGCGACACTATACACCACGACACTATACTCCGCGACACTATACACCACTTCACTATACTCCACGACACTATACACCACGACACTATACTCCGCGACACTATACACCACGACACTATACACCACGACACTATACTCCGCTACACTATACACCACGACACTATAATCCGCGACACTATACTCCACGACACTATACACCACGACACTATACTCCGCGACACTATACTCCGCGACACTATACACCACGATACTATACTCCACGACACTATACACCACGACACTATACTCCGCGACACTATACACCACGACACTATACTCCGCGACACTATACACCACTTCACTATACTCCACGACACTATACACCATTACACTATACTCCGCGACACTATACACCACGACACTATACACCACGACACTATACTCCGCGACACTATACACCACGACACTATACTCCACGACACTATACACCACGACACTATACTCCGCGACACTATACACCACGACACTATACTCCGCGACACTATACACCACGACACTATACACCACGACACTATACTCCGCGACACTATACACCACGACACTATACTCTACGACACTATACACCACGACACTATACTCCGCGACACTACACACGACGACACTATACACCACGACACTATACTCAGCGACACTATACACCACGACACTATACTCCACGACACTATACACCACGACACTATACTCCGCGAATCTATACACCACGACACTATACTCCACGAACCTATACACCACTTCACTATACTCCGCGACACTACACACCACGACACTATACACCACGACACTATACTCCGCTACACTATACACCACGACACTATAATCCGCGACACTATACACCCCGACACTATACTCCGCGACACTATACACCACGACACTATACTCCACGACACTATACACCACTTCACTATACTCCGCGAGACTATACACCACGACACTATACTCCACGACACTATACACCACGACACTATACTCCACGACACTATACACCACGACACTATACTCCACGACACTATACACCACTTCACTATACTCCGCGACACTATGCACCACTTCACTATACTCCACGACACTATACACCACTTCACTATACTCCGCGACACTATGCACCACTTCACTATACACCACGACACTATACTCCACGACACTATACACCACGACACTATACTCCACGACACTATACACCACGACACTATACTCCACGACACTATACACCACTTCACTATACTCCGCGACACTATGCACCACTTCACTATACACCACGACACTATACTCCACGACACTATACACCACGACACTATACTCCACGACACAATACACCCCGACACTATACCTCGTGACACTATACACCACGACACTATACTCCACGACACTATACACCACTTCACTATACTCCGCGACACTATACACCACGACACTACACTCCGCGACACTATACACCACTTCGCTACACTCCGCGACACTATACACCACTTCACTATACTCCACGACACTACACACCACGACACTATACACCACGACACTATACTCCGCGACACTATACACCACGACACTATACTCCACGACACTATACACCACGACACTATACTCCGCGAAACTATACACCACGAGACTATACTCCGCGACACTATACACCACTTCACTATACTCCACGACACTATACACTACTTCACTATACTCCGCGACACTATACTCCGCGACACTATACACCACGACACTATACTCCACGACACTATACACCACGACACTATACTCTACGACACTATACACCCCGACACTATACTCCGCGACACTATACACCACGACACTATACTCCACGACACTATACACCACTTCACTATACTCCGCGACACTATACACCACGACACTATACTCCACGACACTATACACCACGACACTATACTCCACGACACTATACACCACGACACTATACTCCACGACACTATACACCACTTCACTATACTCCGTGACACTATACACCACGACACTATACTCCACGACACTATACACCACGACACTATACTCCGCGACACTATACACCACGACACTATACTCCGCGACACTATACACCTCTTCACTATACTCCACGACACTATACACCACTTCACTATACTCCACGACACTATACACCACGACACTATACTCCGCGACACTATACACCACGACACTATACACCACTTCACTATACTCCGCACACTATACACCACGACACTTTACTCCGCGACACTATACACCACGACACTACACTCCGCGACACTATACACCACTTCACTACACTCCGCGACACTATACACCACTTCACTATACTCCGCGACACTATACACCACGACACTATACTCCGCGACACTATACACCACTTCACTATACTCCACGACACTATACACCACGACACTATACTCCGCGACACTATACACCACGACACTATACACCACGACACTATACTCCGCTACACTATACACCACGACACTATAATCCGCGACACTATACTCCACGACACTATACACCACGACACTATACTCCGCGACACTATACTCCGCGACACTATACACCACGACACTATACTCCACGCCACTATACACCACGACACTATACTCCACGACACTATACACCCCGACACTATACTCCGCGACACTATACACCACGACACTATACTCCACGACACTATACACCACTTCACTATACTTCGCGACACTATTCACCACGACACTATACTCCACGACACTATACACCACGACACTATACTCCGCGACACTATACACTACGACACTATACTCCACGACACTATACACCACTTCACTATACTCCGCGACACTAAACACCACGATACTATACTCCACGACACTATACACCACGACACTATACTCCGCGACACTATACACCACGACACTATACTCCGCGACACTATACACCACTTCACTATACTCCACGACACTATACACCATTACACTATACTCCGCGACACTATACACCACGACACTATACACCACGACACTATACTCCGCGACACTATACACCACGACACTATACTCCACGACACTATACACCACGACACTATACTCCGCGACACTATACACCACGACACTATACTCCGCGACACTATACACCACTTCACTATACTCCACGACACTATACACCACGACACTATACTCCGCGACACTACACACCACGACACTATACACCACGACACTATACTCCGCGACACTATACACCACGACACTATACTCTACGACACTATACACCACGACACTATACTCCGCGACACTATACACCACGACACTATACTCCGCGATACTATACACCACTTCACTATACTCCACGACACTCTACACGGCGACACTATACACCACGACACTATACACCACGACACTATACTCCACGACACTATACACCACTTCACTATACTCCGCGACACTATACACCACGACACTATACTCCACGACACTATGCACCACGACACTATACTCCGCGAATCTATACACCACGACACTATACTCCACGACACTATACACCACTTCACTATACTCCGCTACACTACACACCACGACACTATACACCACGACACTATACTCCGCTACACTATACACCACGACACTATAATCCGCGACACTATACACCCCGACACTATACTCCGCGACACTATACACCACAACACTATACTCCACGACACTATACACCACTTCACTATACTCCGCGACACTATACACCACGACACTATACTCCACGACACAATTCACCCCGACACTATACTCCGCGACACTATACACCACGACACTATACTCCACGACACAATACACCACTTCACTATACTCCGCGACACTATACACCACGACACTACACTCCGCGACACTATACACCACTTCGCTAAACTCCGCGACACTATACACCACTTCACTATACTCCACGACACTACACACCACGACACTATACACCACGACACTATACTCCGCGACACTATACACCACGACACTATACTCCACGACACTATACACCACGACACTATACTCCGCGACACTATACACCACGACACTATACTCCGCGACACTATACACCACTTCACTATACTTCACGACACTATACACTACTTCACTATACTCCGCGACACTATACTCCGCGACACTATACACCACGACACTATACTCCACGACACTATACACCACGACACTATACTCTACGACACTATACACCCCGACACTATACTCCGCGACACTATACACCACGACACTATACTCCACGACACTATACACCACTTCACTATACTCCGCGACACTATACACCACGACACTATACTCCACGACACTATACCCCACGACACTATACTCCACGACACTATACACCACGACACTATACTCCACGACACTATACACCACTTCACTATACTCCGTGACACTATACACCACGACACTATACTCCACGACACTATACACCACGACACTATACTCCGCGACACTATACACCACGACACTATACTCCGCGACACTATACACCACTTCACTATACTCCACGACACTATACACCACTTCACTATACTCCACGACACTATACACCACGACACTATACTCCGCGACACTATACACCACGACACTATACACCACTTCACTATACTCCGCACACTATACACCACGACACTTTACTCCGCGACACTATACACCACGACACTACACTCCGCGACACTATACACCACTTCACTACACTCCGCAACACTATACACCACTTCACTATACTCCGCGACACTATACACCACGACACTATACTCCGCGACACTATACACCACTTCACTATACTCCACGACACTATACACCACGACACTATACTCCGCGACACTATACACCACGACACTATACACCACGACACTATACTCCGCGACACTATACACCACGACACTATACTCCGCGACACTATACACCACTTCACTATACTCCACGACACTATACACCACTTCACTATACTCCACGACACTATACACAACGACACTATACTCCGCGACACTATACAACACGACACTATACACCACTTCACTATACTCCACGACACTATACACCACGACACTTTACTCCGCGACACTATACACCACGACACTACACTCCGCGACACTATACACCACTTCACTACACTCCGCAACACTATACACCACTTCACTATACTCCACGACACTACACACCACGACACTATACACCACGACACTATACTCCGCGACACAATACACCACGACACTATACTCCACGACACTATACACCACTTCACTATACTCCGCGACACTATACCCCACGACACTATACTCCACGACACTATACACCACGACACTATACTCCGCGACACTATACACCACTTCACTATACTCCACGACACTATACACCACGACACTATACTCCGCGACACTACACACCACGACACTATACACCACGACACTATACTCCGCGACACTATACACCACGACACTATACTCTACGACACTATACACCACGACACTATACTCCGCGACACTATACACCACGACACTATACTCCGCGATACTATACACCACTTCACTATACTCCACGACACTATACACCGCGACACTATACACCACGACACTATACACCACGACACTATACTCCACGACACTATACACCACTTCACTATACTCCGCGACACTATACACCACGACACTATACTCCACGACACTATACACCACGACACTATACTCCGCGAATCTATACACCACGACACTATACTCCACGACACTATACACCACTTCACTATACTCCACGACACTATACACTACTTCACTATACTCCGCGACACTATACTCCGCGACACTATACACCACGACACTATACTCCACGACACTATACACCACGACACTATACTCTACGACACTATACACCCCGACACTATACTCCGCGACACTATACACCACGACACTATACTCCACGACACTATACACCACTTCACTATACTCCGCGACACTATACACCACGACACTATACTCCACGACACTATACACCACGACACTATACTCCACGACACTATACACCACGACACTATACTCCACGACACTATACACCACTTCACTATACTCCGTGACACTATACACCACGACACTATACTCCACGACACTATACACCACGACACTATACTCCGCGACACTATACACCACGACACTATACTCCGCGACACTATACACCTCTTCACTATACTCCACGACACTATACACCACTTCACTATACTCCACGACACTATACACCACGACACTATACTCCGCGACACTATACACCACGACACTATACACCACTTCACTATACTCCGCACACTATGCACCACGACACTTTACTCCGCGACACTATACACCACGACACTACACACCGCGACACTATACACCACTTCACTACACTCCGCGACACTATACACCACTTCACTATACTCCGCGACACTATTCACCACGACACTATACTCCGCGACACTATACACCACTTCACTATACTCCACGACACTATACACCACGACACTATACTCCGCGACACTATACACCACGACACTATACACCACGACACTATACTCCGCTACACTATACACCACGACACTATAATCCGCGACACTATACTCCACGACACTATACACCACGACACTATACTCCGCGACACTATACTCCGCGACACTATACACCACGACACTATACTCCACGACACTATACACCACGACACTATACTCCACGACACTATACACCCCGACACTATACTCCGCGACACTATACACCACGACACTATACTCCACGACACTATACACCACTTCACTATACTTCGCGACACTATTCACCACGACACTATACTCCACGACACTATACACCACGACACTATACTCCGCGACACTATACACTACGACACTATACTCCACGACACTATACACCACTTCACTATACTCCGCGACACTAAACACCACGATACTATACTCCACGACACTATACACCACGACACTATACTCCGCGACACTATACACCACGACACTATACTCCGCGACACTATACACCACTTCACTATACTCCACGACACTATACACCATTACACTATACTCCGCGACACTATACACCACGACACTATACACCACGACACTATACTCCGCGACACTATACACCACGACACTATACTCCACGACACTATACACCACGACACTATACTCCGCGACACTATACACCACGACACTATACTCCGCGACACTATACACCACTTCACTATACTCCACGACACTATACACCACGACACTATACTCCGCGACACTACACACCACGACACTATACACCACGACACTATACTCCGCGACACTATACACCACGACACTATACTCTACGACACTATACACCACGACACTATACTCCGCGACACTATACACCACGACACTATACTCCGCGATACTATACACCACTTCACTATACTCCACGACACTCTACACGGCGACACTATACACCACGACACTATACACCACGACACTATACTCCACGACACTATACACCACTTCACTATACTCCGCGACACTATACACCACGACACTATACTCCACGACACTATGCACCACGACACTATACTCCGCGAATCTATACACCACGACACTATACTCCACGACACTATACACCACTTCACTATACTCCGCTACACTACACACCACGACACTATACACCACGACACTATACTCCGCTACACTATACACCACGACACTATAATCCGCGACACTATACACCCCGACACTATACTCCGCGACACTATACACCACAACACTATACTCCACGACACTATACACCACTTCACTATACTCCGCGACACTATACACCACGACACTATACTCCACGACACAATTCACCCCGACACTATACTCCGCGACACTATACACCACGACACTATACTCCACGACACAATACACCACTTCACTATACTCCGCGACACTATACACCACGACACTACACTCCGCGACACTATACACCACTTCGCTAAACTCCGCGACACTATACACCACTTCACTATACTCCACGACACTACACACCACGACACTATACACCACGACACTATACTCCGCGACACTATACACCACGACACTATACTCCACGACACTATACACCACGACACTATACTCCGCGACACTATACACCACGACACTATACTCCGCGACACTATACACCACTTCACTATACTCCACGACACTATACACTACTTCACTATACTCCGCGACACTATACTCCGCGACACTATACACCACGACACTATACTCCACGACACTATACACCACGACACTATACTCTACGACACTATACACCCCGACACTATACTCCGCGACACTATACACCACGACACTATACTCCACGACACTATACACCACTTCACTATACTCCGCGACACTATACACCACGACACTATACTCCACGACACTATACCCCACGACACTATACTCCACGACACTATACACCACGACACTATACTCCACGACACTATACACCACTTCACTATACTCCGTGACACTATACACCACGACACTATACTCCACGACACTATACACCACGACACTATACTCCGCGACACTATACACCACGACACTATACTCCGCGACACTATACACCACTTCACTATACTCCACGACACTATACACCACTTCACTATACTCCACGACACTATACACCACGACACTATACTCCGCGACACTATACACCACGACACTATACACCACTTCACTATACTCCGCACACTATACACCACGACACTTTACTCCGCGACACTATACACCACGACACTACACTCCGCGACACTATACACCACTTCACTACACTCCGCAACACTATACACCACTTCACTATACTCCGCGACACTATACACCACGACACTATACTCCGCGACACTATACACCACTTCACTATACTCCACGACACTATACACCACGACACTATACTCCGCGACACTATACACCACGACACTATACACCACGACACTATACTCCGCGACACTATACACCACGACACTATACTCCGCGACACTATACACCACTTCACTATACTCCACGACACTATACACCACTTCACTATACTCCACGACACTATACACAACGACACTATACTCCGCGACACTATACAACACGACACTATACACCACTTCACTATACTCCACGACACTATACACCACGACACTTTACTCCGCGACACTATACACCACGACACTACACTCCGCGACACTATACACCACTTCACTACACTCCGCAACACTATACACCACTTCACTATACTCCACGACACTACACACCACGACACTATACACCACGACACTATACTCCGCGACACAATACACCACGACACTATACTCCACGACACTATACACCACTTCACTATACTCCGCGACACTATACCCCACGACACTATACTCCACGACACTATACACCACGACACTATACTCCGCGACACTATACACCACTTCACTATACTCCACGACACTATACACCACGACACTATACTCCGCGACACTACACACCACGACACTATACACCACGACACTATACTCCGCGACACTATACACCACGACACTATACTCTACGACACTATACACCACGACACTATACTCCGCGACACTATACACCACGACACTATACTCCGCGATACTATACACCACTTCACTATACTCCACGACACTATACACCGCGACACTATACACCACGACACTATACACCACGACACTATACTCCACGACACTATACACCACTTCACTATACTCCGCGACACTATACACCACGACACTATACTCCACGACACTATACACCACGACACTATACTCCGCGAATCTATACACCACGACACTATACTCCACGACACTATACACCACTTCACTATACTCCACGACACTACACACCACGACACTATACACCACGACACTATACTCCGCTACACTATACACCACGACACTATAATCCGCGACACTATACACCCCGACACTATACTCCGCGACACTATACACCACAACACTATACTCCACGACACTATACACCACTTCACTATACTCCGCGACACTATACACCACGTCACTATACTTCACGACACTATACACCACGACACTATACTCCACGACACTATACACCACGACACTACACTCCACGACACTATACACCACTTCACTATACTCCGCGACACTATACACCACGACACTATACTCCACGACACTATACACCACGACACTATACTCCGCGACACTATACACCACGACACTATACTCCGCGACACTATACACCACTTCACTATACTCCACGACACTATACACCACTTCACTATACTCCACGACACTATACACAACGACACTATACTCCGCGACACTATACACCACGACACTATACACCACTTCACTATACTCCACGACACTATACACCACGACACTTTACTCCGCGACACTATACACCACGACACTACACTCCGCGACACTATACACCACTTCACTACACTCCGCAACACTATACACCACTTCACTATACTCCACGACACTACACACCACGACACTATACACCACGACACAATACACCGCGACACTATACACCACGACACTATACTCCATGACACTATACACCACGACACTATACTCCGCGACACTATACACCACGACACTATACTCCGCGACACTATGCACCACTTCACTATACTCCACGACACTATACACCACTTCACTATACTCCGCGACACTATACTCCGCGACACTATACACCACGACACTATACTCCACGACACTATACACCACGACACTATACTCCACGACACTATACACCCCGACACTATACTCCGCGACACTATACACCACGACACTATACTCCACGACACTATACACCACTTCACTATACTCCACGACACTATACACCCCGACACTATACTCCGCGACACTATGCACCACGACACTATACTCCACGACACTATACACCACTTCACTATACTCCGCGACACTATACACCACGACACTACACTCCGCGACACTATACACCACTTCGCTACACTCCGCGACACTATACACCACTTCACTATACTCCACGACACTACACACCACGACACTATACACCACGACTCTATACTCCGCGACACTATACACCACGACACTATACTCCACGACACTATACACCACGACACTATACTCCGCGACACTATACACCACGACACTATACTCCGCGACACTATACACCACTTCACTATACTCCACGACACTATACACTACTTCACTATACTCCGCGACACTATACTCCGCGACACTATACACCACGTCACTATACTCCACGACACTATACTCTACGACACTATACACCCCGACACTATACTCCGCGACACTATGCACCACGACACTATACTCCACGACACTATACACCACTTCACTATACTCCGCGACACTATACACCACGACACTATACTCCACGACACTATACACCACGACACTATACTCCACGACACTATACACCACGACACTATACTCCACGACACTATACACCACTTCACTATACTCCGTGACACTATACACCACGACACTATACTCCACGACACTATACACCACGACACTATACTCCGCGACACTATACACCACGACACTATACTCCGCGACACTATACACCACTTCACTATACTCCACGACACTATACACCACTTCACTATACTCCACGACACTATACACCACGACACTATACTCCGCGACACTATACACCACGACACTATACACCACTTCACTATACTGCGCACACTATACACCACGACACTTTACACCGCGACACTATACACCACGACACTACACTCCGCGACACTATACACCACTTCACTACACTCCGCGACACTATACACCACGACACTATACTCCGCGACACTATACACCACTTCACTATACTCCACGACACTATACACCACGACACTATACTCCGCGACACTATACACCACGACACTATACACCACGACACTATACTCCGCTACACTATACACCACGACACTATAATCCGCGACACTATACTCCACGACACTATACACCACGACACTATACTCCGCGACACTATACTCCGCGACACTATACACCACGACACTATACTCCACGACACTATACACCACTTCACTATACTTCGCGACACTATACACCACGACACTATACTCCACGACACTATACACCACGACACTATACTCCGCGACACTATACACCACGACACTATACTCCACGACACTATACACCACTTCACTATACTCCGCGACACTATACACCACGATACTATACTCCACGACACTATACACCACGACACTATACTCCGCGACACTATACACCACGACACTATACTCCGCGACACTATACACCACTTCACTATACTCTACGACACTATACACCATTACACTATACTCCGCGACACTATACACCACGACACTATACACCACGACACTATACTCCGCGACACTATACACCACGACACTATACTCCACGACACTATACACCACGACACTATACTCCACGACACTATACACCACGACACTATACTCCACGACACTATACACCACTTCACTATACTCCGTGACACTATACACCACGACACTATACTCCACGACACTATACACCACGACACTATACTCCGCGACACTATACACCACGACACTATACTCCACGACACTATACACCACTTCACTATACTCCGTGACACTATACACCACGACACTATACTCCACGACACTATACACCACGACACTATACTCCACGACACTATACACCACTTCACTATACTCCGCGACACTATACACCACGACACTATACTCCACGACACTATACACCACGACACTATACTCCGCGACACTATACACCACGACACTATACTCCGCGACACTATACACCACTTCACTATACTCCACGACACTATACACCACTTCACTATACTCCACGACACTATACACAACGACACTATACTCCGCGACACTATACACCACGACACTATACACCACTTCACTATACTCCACGACACTATACACCACGACACTTTACTCCGCGACACTATACACCACGACACTACACTCCGCGACACTATACACCACTTCACTACACTCCGCAACACTATACACCACTTCACTATACTCCACGACACTACACACCACGACACTATACACCACGACACAATACTCCGCGACACTATACACCACGACACTATACTCCATGACACTATACACCACGACACTATACTCCGCGACACTATACACCACGACACTATACTCCGCGACACTATGCACCACTTCACTATACTCCACGACACTATACACCACTTCACTATACTCCGCGACACTATACTCCGCGACACTATACACCACGACACTATACTCCGCGATACTATACACCACTTCACTATACTCCACGACACTATACACCGCGACACTATACACCACGACACTATACACCACGACACTATACTCCACGACACTATACACCACTTCACTATACTCCGCGACACTATACACCACGACACTATACTCCACGACACTATACACCACGACACTATACTCCGCGAATCTATACACCACGACACTATACTCCACGACACTATACACCACTTCACTATACTCCACGACACTACACACCACGACACTATACACCACGACACTATACTCCGCTACACTATACACCACGACACTATAATCCGCGACACTATACACCCCGACACTATACTCCGCGACACTATACACCACAACACTATACTCCACGACACTATACACCACTTCACTATACTCCGCGACACTATACACCACGTCACTATACTTCACGACACTATACACCACGACACTATACTCCACGACACTATACACCACGACACTACACTCCACGACACTATACACCACTTCACTATACTCCGCGACACTATACACCACGACACTATACTCCACGACACTATACACCACGACACTATACTCCGCGACACTATACACCACGACACTATACTCCGCGACACTATACACCACTTCACTATACTCCACGACACTATACACCACTTCACTATACTCCACGACACTATACACAACGACACTATACTCCGCGACACTATACACCACGACACTATACACCACTTCACTATACTCCACGACACTATACACCACGACACTTTACTCCGCGACACTATACACCACGACACTACACTCCGCGACACTATACACCACTTCACTACACTCCGCAACACTATACACCACTTCACTATACTCCACGACACTACACACCACGACACTATACACCACGACACAATACTCCGCGACACTATACACCACGACACTATACTCCATGACACTATACACCACGACACTATACTCCGCGACACTATACACCACGACACTATACTCCGCGACACTATGCACCACTTCACTATACTCCACGACACTATACACCACTTCACTATACTCCGCGACACTATACTCCGCGACACTATACACCACGACACTATACTCCACGACACTATACACCACGACACTATACTCCACGACACTATACACCCCGACACTATACTCCGCGACACTATACACCACGACACTATACTCCACGACACTATACACCACTTCACTATACTCCACGACACTATACACCCCGACACTATACTCCGCGACACTATGCACCACGACACTATACTCCACGACACTATACACCACTTCACTATACTCCGCGACACTATACACCACGACACTACACTCCGCGACACTATACACCACTTCGCTACACTCCGCGACACTATACACCACTTCACTATACTCCACGACACTACACACCACGACACTATACACCACGACTCTATACTCCGCGACACTATACACCACGACACTATACTCCACGACACTATACACCACGACACTATACTCCGCGACACTATACACCACGACACTATACTCCGCGACACTATACACCACTTCACTATACTCCACGACACTATACACTACTTCACTATACTCCGCGACACTATACTCCGCGACACTATACACCACGTCACTATACTCCACGACACTATACTCTACGACACTATACACCCCGACACTATACTCCGCGACACTATGCACCACGACACTATACTCCACGACACTATACACCACTTCACTATACTCCGCGACACTATACACCACGACACTATACTCCACGACACTATACACCACGACACTATACTCCACGACACTATACACCACGACACTATACTCCACGACACTATACACCACTTCACTATACTCCGTGACACTATACACCACGACACTATACTCCACGACACTATACACCACGACACTATACTCCGCGACACTATACACCACGACACTATACTCCGCGACACTATACACCACTTCACTATACTCCACGACACTATACACCACTTCACTATACTCCACGACACTATACACCACGACACTATACTCCGCGACACTATACACCACGACACTATACACCACTTCACTATACTGCGCACACTATACACCACGACACTTTACACCGCGACACTATACACCACGACACTACACTCCGCGACACTATACACCACTTCACTACACTCCGCGACACTATACACCACGACACTATACTCCGCGACACTATACACCACTTCACTATACTCCACGACACTATACACCACGACACTATACTCCGCGACACTATACACCACGACACTATACACCACGACACTATACTCCGCTACACTATACACCACGACACTATAATCCGCGACACTATACTCCACGACACTATACACCACGACACTATACTCCGCGACACTATACTCCGCGACACTATACACCACGACACTATACTCCACGACACTATACACCACTTCACTATACTTCGCGACACTATACACCACGACACTATACTCCACGACACTATACACCACGACACTATACTCCGCGACACTATACACCACGACACTATACTCCACGACACTATACACCACTTCACTATACTCCGCGACACTATACACCACGATACTATACTCCACGACACTATACACCACGACACTATACTCCGCGACACTATACACCACGACACTATATTCCGCGACACTATACACCACTTCACTATACTCTACGACACTATACACCATTACACTATACTCCGCGACACTATACACCACGACACTATACACCACGACACTATACTCCGCGACACTATACACCACGACACTATACTCCACGACACTATACACCACGACACTATACTCCACGACACTATACACCACGACACTATACTCCACGACACTATACACCACTTCACTATACTCCGTGACACTATACACCACGACACTATACTCCACGACACTATACACCACGACACTATACTCCGCGACACTATACACCACGACACTATACTCCGCGACACTATACACCACTTCACTATACTCCACGACACTATACACCACTTCACTATACTCCACGACACTATACACCACGACACTATACTCCGCGACACTATACACCACGACACTATACACCACTTCACTATACTGCGCACACTATACACCACGACACTTTACACCGCGACACTATACACCACGACACTACACTCCGCGACACTATACACCACTTCACTACACTCCGCGACACTATACACCACGACACTATACTCCGCGACACTATACACCACTTCACTATACTCCACGACACTATACACCACGACACTATACTCCGCGACACTATACACCACGACACTATACACCACGACACTATACTCCGCTACACTATACACCACGACACTATAATCCGCGACACTATACTCCACGACACTATACACCACGACACTATACTCCGCGACACTATACTCCGCGACACTATACACCACGACACTATACTCCACGACACTATACACCACTTCACTATACTTCGCGACACTATACACCACGACACTATACTCCACGACACTATACACCACGACACTATACTCCGCGACACTATACACCACGACACTATACTCCACGACACTATACACCACTTCACTATACTCCGCGACACTATACACCACGATACTATACTCCACGACACTATACACCACGACACTATACTCCGCGACACTATACACCACGACACTATACTCCGCGACACTATACACCACTTCACTATACTCTACGACACTATACACCATTACACTATACTCCGCGACACTATACACCACGACACTATACACCACGACACTATACTCCGCGACACTATACACCACGACACTATACTCCACGACACTATACACCACTACACTATACTCCGCGACACTATACACCACGACACTATACTCCGCGACACTATACACCACTTCACAATACTCCACGACACTATACACCACGACACTATACTCCGCGACACTACACAGCACGACACTATACACCACGACACTATACTCCGCGACACTATACACCACGACACTATACTCTACGACACTATACACCACGACACTATACTCCGCGACACTATACACCACGACACTATACTCCGCGATACTATACACCACTTCACTATACTCCACGACACTATACACCGCGACAATATACACCACGACACTATACACCACGACACTATACTCCACGACACTATACACCACTTCACTATACTCCGCGACACTATACACCACGACACTATACTCCACGACACTATACACCACGACACTATACTCCGCGAATCTAAACACCACGACACTATACTCCACGACACTATACACCACTTCACTATACTCCGCGACACTACACACCACGACACTATACACCACGACACTATACTCCGCTACACTATACACCACGACACTATAATCCGCGACACTATACACCCCGACACTATACTCCGCGACACTATACACCACGACACTATACTCCACGACACTATACACCACTTCACTATACTCCGCGACACTATACACCACGTCACTATACTCCACGACACTATACACCACGTTACTATACTCCACGACACTATACACCACGACACTATACTCCACGACACTATACACCACTTCACTATACTCCGCGACACTATACCCCACGACACTATACTCCACGACACTATACACCACGACACTATACTCCGCGACACTATACACCACGACACTATACTCCGCGACACTATACACCACTTCACTATACTCCACGACACTATACACCACTTCACTATACTCCACGACACTATACACAACGACACTATACTCCGCGACACTATACACCACGACACTATACACCACTTCACTATACTCCACGACACTATACACCACGACACTTTACTCCGCGACACTATACACCACGACACTACACTCCGCGACACTATACACCACTTCACTACACTCCGCAACACTATACACCACTTCACTATACTCCACGACACTACACACCACGACACTATACACCACGACACTATACTCCGCGACACTATACACCACGACACTATACTCCACGACACTATACACCACGACAGTATACTCCGCGACACTATACACCACGACACTATACTCCGCGACACTATGCACCACTTCACTATACTCCACGACACTATACACCACTTCACTATACTCCGCGACACTATTCTCCGCGACACTATACACCACGACACTATACTCCACGACACTATACACGACGACACAATACTCCACGACACTATACACCCCGACACTATACTCCGCGACACTATACACCACGACACTATATTCCACGACACTATACACCACTTCACTATACTCCGCGACACTATACACCACAACACTACACTCCGCGACACTATACACCACTTCACTACACTCCGCGACACTATACACCACTTCACTATACTCCACGACACTACACACCACGACACTATACACCACGACACTATACTCCGCGACACTATACACCACGACACTATACTCCACGACACTATACACCACGACACTATACTCCGCGACACTATACACCACGACACTATACTCCGCGACACTATACACCACTTCACTATACTCCACGACACTATACACTACTTCACTATACTCCGCGACACTATACTCCGCGACACTATACACCACTTCACTATACTCCGCGACACTATACTCCGCGACACTATACACCACGACACTATACTCCACGACACTATACACCACGACACTATACTCCACGACACTATACACCCCGACACTATACTCCGCGACACTATACACCACGACACTATACTCCACGACACTATACACCACTTCACTATACTCCACGACACTATACACCCCGACACTATACTCCGCGACACTATACACCACGACACTATACTCCACGACACTATACACCACTTCACTATACTCCGCGACACTATACACCACGACACTACACTCCGCGACACTATACACCACTTCGCTACACTCCGCGACACTATACACCACTTCACTATACTCCACGACACTACACACCACGACACTATACACCACGACTCTATACTCCGCGACACTATACACCACGACACTATACTCCACGACACTATACACCACGACACTATACTCCGCGACACTATACACCACGACACTATACTCCGCGACACTATACACCACTTCACTATACTCCACGACACTATACACTACTTCACTATACTCCGCGACACTATACTCCGCGACACTATACACCACGACACTATACTCCACGACACTATACTCTACGACACTATACACCCCGACACTATACTCCGCGACACTATGCACCACGACACTATACTCCACGACACTATACACCACTTCACTATACTCCGCGACACTATACACCACGACACTATACTCCACGACACTATACACCACGACACTATACTCCACGACACTATACACCACGACACTATACTCCACGACACTATACACCACTTCACTATACTCCGTGACACTATACACCACGACACTATACTCCACGACACTATACACCACGACACTATACTCCGCGACACTATACACCACGACACTATACTCCGCGACACTATACACCACTTCACTATACTCCACGACACTATACACCACTTCACTATACTCCACGACACTATACACCACGACACTATACTCCGCGACACTATACACCACGACACTATACACCACTTCACTATACTGCGCACACTATACACCACGACACTTTACACCGCGACACTATACACCACGACACTACACTCCGCGACACTATACACCACTTCACTACACTCCGCGACACTATACACCACGACACTATACTCCGCGACACTATACACCACTTCACTATACTCCACGACACTATACACCACGACACTATACTCCGCGACACTATACACCACGACACTATACACCACGACACTATACTCCGCTACACTATACACCACGACACTATAATCCGCGACACTATACTCCACGACACTATACACCACGACACTATACTCCGCGACACTATACTCCGCGACACTATACACCACGACACTATACTCCACGACACTATACACCACTTCACTATACTTCGCGACACTATACACCACGACACTATACTCCACGACACTATACACCACGACACTATACTCCGCGACACTATACACCACGACACTATACTCCACGACACTATACACCACTTCACTATACTCCGCGACACTATACACCACGATACTATACTCCACGACACTATACACCACGACACTATACTCCGCGACACTATACACCACGACACTATACTCCGCGACACTATACACCACTTCACTATACTCTACGACACTATACACCATTACACTATACTCCGCGACACTATACACCACGACACTATACACCACGACACTATACTCCGCGACACTATACACCACGACACTATACTCCACGACACTATACACCACGACACTATACTCCACGACACTATACACCACGACACTATACTCCACGACACTATACACCACTTCACTATACTCCGTGACACTATACACCACGACACTATACTCCACGACACTATACACCACGACACTATACTCCGCGACACTATACACCACGACACTATACTCCGCGACACTATACACCACTTCACTATACTCCACGACACTATACACCACTTCACTATACTCCACGACACTATACACCACGACACTATACTCCGCGACACTATACACCACGACACTATACACCACTTCACTATACTGCGCACACTATACACCACGACACTTTACACCGCGACACTATACACCACGACACTACACTCCGCGACACTATACACCACTTCACTACACTCCGCGACACTATACACCACGACACTATACTCCGCGACACTATACACCACTTCACTATACTCCACGACACTATACACCACGACACTATACTCCGCGACACTATACACCACGACACTATACACCACGACACTATACTCCGCTACACTATACACCACGACACTATAATCCGCGACACTATACTCCACGACACTATACACCACGACACTATACTCCGCGACACTATACACCACTTCACTATACTCCACGACACTATACACCACGACACTATACTCCGCGACACTATACACCACGACACTATACACCACGACACTATACTCCGCTACACTATACACCACGACACTATAATCCGCGACACTATACTCCACGACACTATACACCACTACACTATACTCCGCGACACTATACACCACGACACTATACTCCGCGACACTATACACCACTTCACAATACTCCACGACACTATACACCACGACACTATACTCCGCGACACTACACACCACGACACTATACACCACGACACTATACTCCGCGACACTATACACCACGACACTATACTCTACGACACTATACACCACGACACTATACTCCGCGACACTATACACCACGACACTATACTCCGCGATACTATACACCACTTCACTATACTCCACGACACTATACACCGCGACAATATACACCACGACACTATACACCACGACACTATACTCCACGACACTATACACCACTTCACTATACTCCGCGACACTATACACCACGACACTATACTCCACGACACTATACACCACGACACTATACTCCGCGAATCTAAACACCACGACACTATACTCCACGACACTATACACCACTTCACTATACTCCGCAACACTACACACCACGACACTATACACCACGACACTATACTCCGCTACACTATACACCACGACACTATAATCCGCGACACTATACACCCCGACACTATACTCCGCGACACTATACACCACGACACTATACTCCACGACACTATACACCACTTCACTATACTCCGCGACACTATACACCACGTCACTATACTCCACGACACTATACACCACGTTACTATACTCCACGACACTATACACCACGACACTATACTCCACGACACTATACACCACTTCACTATACTCCGCGACACTATACCCCACGACACTATACTCCACGACACTATACACCACGACACTATACTCCGCGACACTATACACCACGACACTATACTCCGCGACACTATACACCACTTCACTATACTCCACGACACTATACACCACTTCACTATACTCCACGACACTATACACAACGACACTATACTCCGCGACACTATACACCACGACACTATACACCACTTCACTATACTCCACGACACTATACACCACGACACTTTACTCCGCGACACTATACACCACGACACTACACTCCGCGACACTATACACCACTTCACTACACTCCGCAACACTATACACCACTTCACTATACTCCACGACACTACACACCACGACACTATACACCACGACACTATACTCCGCGACACTATACACCACGACACTATACTCCACGACACTATACACCACGACAGTATACTCCGCGACACTATACACCACGACACTATACTCCGCGACACTATGCACCACTTCACTATACTCCACGACACTATACACCACTTCACTATACTCCGCGACACTATACTCCGCGACACTATACACCACGACACTATACTCCACGACACTATACACGACGACACAATACTCCACGACACTATACACCCCGACACTATACTCCGCGACACTATACACCACGACACTATATTCCACGACACTATACACCACTTCACTATACTCCGCGACACTATACACCACAACACTACACTCCGCGACACTATACACCACTTCACTACACTCCGCGACACTATACACCACTTCACTATACTCCACGACACTACACACCACGACACTATACACCACGACACTATACTCCGCGACACTATACACCACGACACTATACTCCACGACACTATACACCACGACACTATACTCCGCGACACTATACACCACGACACTATACTCCGCGACACTATACACCACTTCACTATACTCCACGACACTATACACTACTTCACTATACTCCGCGACACTATACTCCGCGACACTATACACCACGACACTATACTCCACGACACTATACACCACGACACTATACTCCACGACACTATACACCCCGACACTATACTCCGCGACACTATACACCACGACACTATACTCCACGACACTATACACCACTTCACTATACTCCGCGACACTATACACCACGACACTATACTCCACGACACTATACACCACGACACTATACTACACGACAATATACACCACGACACTATACTCCACGACACTATACACCACTTCACTATACTCCGTGACACTATACACCACGACACTATACTCCACGACACTATACACCACGACACTATACTCCGCGACACTATACACCACGACACTATACTCCGCGACACTATACACCACTTCACTATACTCCACGACACTATACACCACTTCACTACACTCCACGACACTATACACCACGACACTATACTCCGCGACACTATACACCACGACACTATACACCACTTCACTATACTCCGCACACTATACACCACGACACTTTACTCTGCGACACTATGCACCACGACACTACACTCCGCGACACTATACACCACTTCACTACACTCCGCGACACTATACACCACTTCACTATACTCCGCGACACTATACACCACGACACTATACTCCGCGACACTATACACCACTTCACTATACTCCACGACACTATACACCACGACACTATACTCCGCGACACTATACACCACGACACTATACACCACGACACTATACTCCGCTACACTATACACCACGACACTATAATCCGCGACACTATACTCCACGACACTATACACCACGACACTATACTCCGCGATACTATACACCACTTCACTATACTCCACGACACTATACACCGCGACAATATACACCACGACACTATACACCACGACACTATACTCCACGACACTATACACCACTTCACTATACTCCGCGACACTATACACCACGACACTATACTCCACGACACTATACACCACGACACTATACTCCGCGAATCTATACACCACGACACTATACTCCACGACACTATACACCACTTCACTATACTCCGCGACACTACACACCACGACACTATACACCACGACACTATACTCCGCTACACTATACACCACGACACTATAATCCGCGACACTATACACCCCGACACTATACTCCGCGACACTATACACCACGACACTATACTCCACGACACTATACACCACTTCACTATACTCCGCGACACTATACACCACGTCACTATACTCCACGACACTATACGCCACGACACTATACTCCACGACACTATACACCACGACACTATACTCCACGACACTATACACCACTTCACTATACTCCGCGACACTATACCCCACGACACTATACTCCACGACACTATACACCACGACACTATACTCCGCGACACTATACACCACGACACTATACTCCGCGACACTATACACCACTTCACTATACTCCACGACACTATACACCACTTCACTATACTCCACGACACTATACACAACGACACTATACTCCGCGACACTATACACCACGACACTATACACCACTTCACTATACTCCACGACACTATACACCACGACACTTTACTCCGCGACACTATACACCACGACACTACACTCCGCGACACTATACACCACTTCACTATACACCACTTCACTACACTCCGCAACACTATACACCACTTCACTATACTCCACGACACTACACACCACGACACTATACACCACGACACTATACTCCGCGACACTATACACCACGACACTATACTCCACGACACTATACACCACGACACTATACTCCGCGACACTATACACCACGACACTATACTCCGCGACACTATGCACCACTTCACTATACTCCGCGACACTATACACCACGACACTACACTCCGCGACACTATACACCACTTCGCTACACTCCGCGACACTATACACCACTTCACTATACTCCACGACACTACACACCACGACACTATACACCACGACTCTATACTCCGCGACACTATACACCACGACACTATACTCCACGACACTATACACCACGACACTATACTCCGCGACACTATACACCACGACACTATACTCCGCGACACTATACACCACTTCACTATACTCCACGACACTATACACTACTTCACTATACTCCGCGACACTATACTCCGCGACACTATACACCACGACACTATACTCCACGACACTATACTCTACGACACTATACACCCCGACACTATACTCCGCGACACTATGCACCACGACACTATACTCCACGACACTATACACCACTTCACTATACTCCGCGACACTATACACCACGACACTATACTCCACGACACTATACACCACGACACTATACTCCACGACACTATACACCACGACACTATACTCCACGACACTATACACCACTTCACTATACTCCGTGACACTATACACCACGACACTATACTCCACGACACTATACACCACGACACTATACTCCGCGACACTATACACCACGACACTATACTCCGCGACACTATACACCACTTCACTATACTCCACGACACTATACACCACTTCACTATACTCCACGACACTATACACCACGACACTATACTCCGCGACACTATACACCACGACACTATACACCACTTCACTATACTGCGCACACTATACACCACGACACTTTACACCGCGACACTATACACCACGACACTACACTCCGCGACACTATACACCACTTCACTACACTCCGCGACACTATACACCACGACACTATACTCCGCGACACTATACACCACTTCACTATACTCCACGACACTATACACCACGACACTATACTCCGCGACACTATACACCACGACACTATACACCACGACACTATACTCCGCTACACTATACACCACGACACTATAATCCGCGACACTATACTCCACGACACTATACACCACGACACTATACTCCGCGACACTATACTCCGCGACACTATACACCACGACACTATACTCCACGACACTATACACCACTTCACTATACTTCGCGACACTATACACCACGACACTATACTCCACGACACTATACACCACGACACTATACTCCGCGACACTATACACCACGACACTATACTCCACGACACTATACACCACTTCACTATACTCCGCGACACTATACACCACGATACTATACTCCACGACACTATACACCACGACACTATACTCCGCGACACTATACACCACGACACTATACTCCGCGACACTATACACCACTTCACTATACTCTACGACACTATACACCATTACACTATACTCCGCGACACTATACACCACGACACTATACACCACGACACTATACTCCGCGACACTATACACCACGACACTATACTCCACGACACTATACACCACGACACTATACTCCACGACACTATACACCACGACACTATACTCCACGACACTATACACCACTTCACTATACTCCGTGACACTATACACCACGACACTATACTCCACGACACTATACACCACGACACTATACTCCGCGACACTATACACCACGACACTATACTCCGCGACACTATACACCACTTCACTATACTCCACGACACTATACACCACTTCACTATACTCCACGACACTATACACCACGACACTATACTCCGCGACACTATACACCACGACACTATACACCACTTCACTATACTGCGCACACTATACACCACGACACTTTACACCGCGACACTATACACCACGACACTACACTCCGCGACACTATACACCACTTCACTACACTCCGCGACACTATACACCACGACACTATACTCCGCGACACTATACACCACTTCACTATACTCCACGACACTATACACCACGACACTATACTCCGCGACACTATACACCACGACACTATACACCACGACACTATACTCCGCTACACTATACACCACGACACTATAATCCGCGACACTATACTCCACGACACTATACACCACGACACTATACTCCGCGACACTATACTCCGCGACACTATACACCACGACACTATACTCCACGACACTATACACCACTTCACTATACTTCGCGACACTATACACCACGACACTATACTCCACGACACTATACACCACGACACTATACTCCGCGACACTATACACCACGACACTATACTCCACGACACTATACACCACTTCACTATACTCCGCGACACTATACACCACGATACTATACTCCACGACACTATACACCACGACACTATACTCCGCGACACTATACACCACGACACTATACTCCGCGACACTATACACCACTTCACTATACTCTACGACACTATACACCATTACACTATACTCCGCGACACTATACACCACGACACTATACACCACGACACTATACTCCGCGACACTATACACCACGACACTATACTCCACGACACTATACACCACTACACTATACTCCGCGACACTATACACCACGACACTATACTCCGCGACACTATACACCACTTCACAATACTCCACGACACTATACACCACGACACTATACTCCGCGACACTACACACCACGACACTATACACCACGACACTATACTCCGCGACACTATACACCACGACACTATACTCTACGACACTATACACCACGACACTATACTCCGCGACACTATACACCACGACACTATACTCCGCGATACTATACACCACTTCACTATACTCCACGACACTATACACCGCGACAATATACACCACGACACTATACACCACGACACTATACTCCACGACACTATACACCACTTCACTATACTCCGCGACACTATACACCACGACACTATACTCCACGACACTATACACCACGACACTATACTCCGCGAATCTAAACACCACGACACTATACTCCACGACACTATACACCACTTCACTATACTCCGCGACACTACACACCACGACACTATACACCACGACACTATACTCCGCTACACTATACACCACGACACTATAATCCGCGACACTATACACCCCGACACTATACTCCGCGACACTATACACCACGACACTATACTCCACGACACTATACACCACTTCACTATACTCCGCGACACTATACACCACGTCACTATACTCCACGACACTATACACCACGTTACTATACTCCACGACACTATACACCACGACACTATACTCCACGACACTATACACCACTTCACTATACTCCGCGACACTATACCCCACGACACTATACTCCACGACACTATACACCACGACACTATACTCCGCGACACTATACACCACGACACTATACTCCGCGACACTATACACCACTTCACTATACTCCACGACACTATACACCACTTCACTATACTCCACGACACTATACACAACGACACTATACTCCGCGACACTATACACCACGACACTATACACCACTTCACTATACTCCACGACACTATACACCACGACACTTTACTCCGCGACACTATACACCACGACACTACACTCCGCGACACTATACACCACTTCACTACACTCCGCAACACTATACACCACTTCACTATACTCCACGACACTACACACCACGACACTATACACCACGACACTATACTCCGCGACACTATACACCACGACACTATACTCCACGACACTATACACCACGACAGTATACTCCGCGACACTATACACCACGACACTATACTCCGCGACACTATGCACCACTTCACTATACTCCACGACACTATACACCACTTCACTATACTCCGCGACACTATACTCCGCGACACTATACACCACGACACTATACTCCACGACACTATACACGACGACACAATACTCCACGACACTATACACCCCGACACTATACTCCGCGACACTATACACCACGACACTATATTCCACGACACTATACACCACTTCACTATACTCCGCGACACTATACACCACAACACTACACTCCGCGACACTATACACCACTTCACTACACTCCGCGACACTATACACCACTTCACTATACTCCACGACACTACACACCACGACACTATACACCACGACACTATACTCCGCGACACTATACACCACGACACTATACTCCACGACACTATACACCACGACACTATACTCCGCGACACTATACACCACGACACTATACTCCGCGACACTATACACCACTTCACTATACTCCACGACACTATACACTACTTCACTATACTCCGCGACACTATACTCCGCGACACTATACACCACGACACTATACTCCACGACACTATACACCACGACACTATACTCCACGACACTATACACCCCGACACTATACTCCGCGACACTATACACCACGACACTATACTCCACGACACTATACACCACTTCACTATACTCCGCGACACTATACACCACGACACTATACTCCACGACACTATACACCACGACACTATACTACACGACAATATACACCACGACACTATACTCCACGACACTATACACCACTTCACTATACTCCGTGACACTATACACCACGACACTATACTCCACGACACTATACACCACGACACTATACTCCGCGACACTATACACCACGACACTATACTCCGCGACACTATACACCACTTCACTATACTCCACGACACTATACACCACTTCACTATACTCCACGACACTATACACCACGACACTATACTCCGCGACACTATACACCACGACACTATACACCACTTCACTATACTCCGCACACTATACACCACGACACTTTACTCTGCGACACTATGCACCACGACACTACACTCCGCGACACTATACACCACTTCACTACACTCCGCGACACTATACACCACTTCACTATACTCCGCGACACTATACACCACGACACTATACTCCGCGACACTATACACCACTTCACTATACTCCACGACACTATACACCACGACACTATACTCCGCGACACTATACACCACGACACTATACACCACGACACTATACTCCGCTACACTATACACCACGACACTATAATCCGCGACACTATACTCCACGACACTATACACCACGACACTATACTCCGCGATACTATACACCACTTCACTATACTCCACGACACTATACACCGCGACAATATACACCACGACACTATACACCACGACACTATACTCCACGACACTATACACCACTTCACTATACTCCGCGACACTATACACCACGACACTATACTCCACGACACTATACACCACGACACTATACTCCGCGAATCTATACACCACGACACTATACTCCACGACACTATACACCACTTCACTATACTCCGCGACACTACACACCACGACACTATACACCACGACACTATACTCCGCTACACTATACACCACGACACTATAATCCGCGACACTATACACCCCGACACTATACTCCGCGACACTATACACCACGACACTATACTCCACGACACTATACACCACTTCACTATACTCCGCGACACTATACACCACGTCACTATACTCCACGACACTATACACCACGACACTATACTCCACGACACTATACACCACGACACTATACTCCACGACACTATACACCACTTCACTATACTCCGCGACACTATACCCCACGACACTATACTCCACGACACTATACACCACGACACTATACTCCGCGACACTATACACCACGACACTATACTCCGCGACACTATACACCACTTCACTATACTCCACGACACTATACACCACTTCACTATACTCCACGACACTATACACAACGACACTATACTCCGCGACACTATACACCACGACACTATACACCACTTCACTATACTCCACGACACTATACACCACGACACTTTACTCCGCGACACTATACACCACGACACTACACTCCGCGACACTATACACCACTTCACTATACACCACTTCACTACACTCCGCAACACTATACACCACTTCACTATACTCCACGACACTACACACCACGACACTATACACCACGACACTATACTCCGCGACACTATACACCACGACACTATACTCCACGACACTATACACCACGACACTATACTCCGCGACACTATACACCACGACACTATACTCCGCGACACTATGCACCACTTCACTATACTCCACGACACTATACACCACTTCACTATACTCCGCGACACTATACTCCGCGACACTATACACCACGACACTATACTCCACGACACTATACACGACGACACTATACTCCACGACACTATACACCCCGACACTATACTCCGCGACACTATACACCACGACACTATATTCCACGACACTATACACCACTTCACTATACTCCGCGACACTATACACCACAACACTACACTCCGCGACACTATACACCACTTCACTACACTCCGCGACACTATACACCACTTCACTATACTCCACGACACTACACACCACGACACTATACACCACGACACTATACTCCGCGACACTATACACCACGACACTATACTCCACGACACTATGCACCACGACACTATACTCCGCGACACTATACACCACGACACTATACTCCGCGACACTATACACCACTTCACTATACTCCACGACACTATACACTACTTCACTATACTCCGCGACACTATACTCCGCGACACTATACACCACGACACTATACTCCACGACACTATACACCACGACACTATACTCCACGACACTATACTCCCCGACACTATACTCCGCGACACTATACACCACGACACTATACTCCACGACACTATACACCACTTCACTATACTCCGCGACACTATACACCACGACACTATACTCCACGACACTATACACCACGACACTATACTACACGACACTATACACCACGACACTATACTCCGCGACACTATACACCACTTCACTATACTCCACGACACTATACACCACTTCACTATACTCCACGACACTATACACCACGACACTATACTCCGCGACACTATACACCACGACACTATACACCACTTCACTATACTCCGCACACTATACACCACGACACTTTACTCTGCGACACTATACACCACGACACTACACTCCGCGACACTATACACCACTTCACTACACTCCGCGACACTATACACCACTTCACTATACTCCGCGACACTATACACCACGACACTATACTCCGCGACACTATACACCACTTCACTATACTCCACGACACTATACACCACGATACTATACTCCGCGACACTATACACCACGACACTATACACCACGACACTATACTCCGCTACACAATACACCACGACACTATAATCCGCGACACTATACTCCACGACACTATACACCACGACACTATACTCCGCGACACTATACTCCGCGACACTATACACCACGACACTATACTCCACGACACTATACACCACGACACTATACTCCACAACACTATACACCCCGACACTATACTCCGCGACACTATACACCACGACACTATACTCCACGACACTATACACCACTTCACTATACTTCGCGACACTATACACCACGACACTATACTCCACGACACTATACACCACGACACTATACTCCGCGACACTATACACCACGACACTATACTCCACGACACTATACACCACTTCACTATACTCCGCGACACTATACACCACGATACTATACTCCACGACACTATACACCACTTCAATATACTCCACGACACTATACACCACGACACTATACTCCGCGACACTATACACCAAGACACTATACACCACTTCACTATACTCCGCGACACTATACACCACGACGCTATACTCCACGACACTATACACCACGACACTATACTCCGCGACATTATAAACCACGGCACAACACTCCGCGACACTATACACCACGACACTATACTCCACGACACTATACACCACGACACTATACTCCGCGACACTATACACCACGACACTATACTCCGCGACACTATACACCACTTCACTATACTCCACGACACTATACACCACGACACTATACTCCGCGACACTATACACCACTTCACTATACTCAACGACACTATACACCACGACACTATACTCCACGACACTATACACCACGACACTATACTCCGCGACACTATACACCACGACACTATACTCCGCGACACTATACACCACGACACTATACTCCACGACACTATACACCACGACACTATACTCCGCGACACTATACACCACGACACTATACACCACGACACTATACTCCGCTACACTATACACCACGACACTATAATCCGCGACACTATACTCCACGACACTATACACCACGACACTATACTCCGCGACACTATACTCCGCTACACTATACACCACGACACTATACTCCACGACACTATACACCACGACACTATACTCCACGACACTATACTCCGCTACACTATACACCACGACACTATAATCCTCGACACTATACTCCGCGACACTATACACCACGACACTATACTCCGCGACACTATACTCCGCGACACTATACACCACGACACTATACTCCACGACACTATATACCACGACACTATACTCCACGACACTATACACCCCGACACTATACTCCGCGACATTATACACCACGACACTATACTCCACGACACTATACACCACGACACTATACTCCACGACACTATATACCACGACACTATACTCCACGACACTATACACCCCGACACTATACTCCGCGACACTATACACCACGACACTATACTCCGCGACACTATACACCACTTCACTATACTCCACGACACTATACACCACGACACTATACTCCGCGACACTATACACCACGACACTATACACCACGACACTATAATCCGCGACACTATACACCACGACACTATACTCCACGACACTATACACCACGACACTATACTCCGCGACACTATACACCACGACACTATACTCCGCGACACTATACATCACGACACTATACTCCACGACACTATACACCACGACACTATACACCACTTCACTATACTCCGCGACACTATACACCACGACACTATACTCCACGACACTATACACCACGACACTATACTCCGCGACACTATACACCACGACACTATATTCCGCGACACTATACTCCGCGACACTATACACCACGACACTATATTCCGCGACACTATACACCACTTCACTATACTCCACGACACTATACACCACGACACTATACTCCACGACACTATACACCACGACACTATACACCACGACACTATACTCCGCGACACTATACACCACGACACTATACTCCACGACACTATACACCACGACACTATACTCCGCGACACTATACTCCGCGACACTATACACCACGACACTATACTCCACGACACTATACACCACGACACTATACTCCGCGACACTATACACCACGACACTATACTCCGCGACACTATACACCACTTCACTATACTCCACGACACTATACACTACTTCACTATACTCCGCGACACTATACTCCGCGACACTATACACCACGACACTATACTCCACGACACTATACACCACGACACTATACTCCACGACACTATACACACCGACACTATACTCCGCGACACTATACACCACGACACTATACTCCACGACACTATACACCACTTCACTATACTCCGCGACACTATACACCTCGACACTATACTCCACGACACTATACACCACGACACTATACTCCACGACACTATACACCACGACACTATACTCCACGACACTATACACCACTTCACTATACTCCGCGACACTATACACCACGACACTATACTCCACGACACTATACACCACGACACTATACTCCGCGACACTATACACCACGACACTATACTCCGCGACACTATACACCACTTCACTATACTCCACGACACTATACACCACTTTACTATACTCCACGACACTATACACCACGACACTATACTCCGCGACACTATACACCACGACACTATACACCACTTAACTATACTCCGCACACTATACACAACGACACTTTACTCCGCGACACTATACACCACGACACTACACTCCGCGACACTATACACCACTTCACTACACTCCGCGACACTATACACCACTTCACTATACTCCGCGACACTATACACCACGACACTATACACCGCGACACTATACACCACGACACTATACTCCGCGACACTATACTCCGCGACACTATACACCACGACACTATACTCCACGACACTATACACCACTTCACTATACTTCGCGACACTATACACCACGACACTATACTCCACGACACTATACACCACGACACTATACTCCGCGACACTATACACCACGACACTATACTCCACGACACTATACACCACTTCACTATACTCCGCGACACTATACACCACGATACTATACTCCACGACACTATACACCACGACACTATACTCCGCGACACTATACACCACGACACTATACTCCGCGACACTATACACCACTTCACTATACACCACTTCACTATACACCACGACACTATACTCCGCGACACTATACACCACGAGACTATACACCACTTCACTATACTCCGCGACACTATACACCACGACACTATACTCCACGACACTATAAACCACGACACTATACTCCGCGACATTATAAACCACGGCACAACACTCCGCGACACTATACACCACGACACTATACTCCACGACACTATACACCACGACACTATACTCCGCGACACTATACACCACGACACTATACTCCGCGACACTATACACCACTTCACTATACTCCACGACACTATACACCACGACACTATACTCCGCGACACTATACACCACTTCACTATACTCAACGACACTATACACCACGACACTATACTCCACGACACTATACACCACGACACTATACTCCGCGACACTATACACCACGACACTATACTCCGCGACACTATACACAACGACACTATACTCCACGACACTATACACCACGACACTATACTCCGCGACACTATACACCACGACACTATACACCACGACACTATACTCCGCTACACTATACACCACGACACTATAATCCGCGACACTATACTCCACGACACTATACACCACGACACTATACTCCGCGACACTATACTCCGCGACACTATACACCACGACACTATACTCCACGACACTATACACCACGACACTATACTCCACGACACTATACTCCGCTACACTATACACCACGACACTATAATCCGCGACACTATACTCCACGACACTATACACCACTTCACTATACTCCGCACACTATACACCACGACACTTTACTCTGCGACACTATGCACCACGACACTACACTCCGCGACACTATACACCACTTCACTACACTCCGCGACACTATACACCACTTCACTATACTCCGCGACACTATACACCACGACACTATACTCCGCGACACTATACACCACTTCACTATACTCCACGACACTATACACCACGACACTATACTCCGCGACACTATACACCACGACACTATACACCACGACACTATACTCCGCTACACTATACACCACGACACTATAATCCGCGACACTATACTCCACGACACTATACACCACGACACTATACTCCGCGATACTATACACCACTTCACTATACTCCACGACACTATACACCGCGACAATATACACCACGACACTATACACCACGACACTATACTCCACGACACTATACACCACTTCACTATACTCCGCGACACTATACACCACGACACTATACTCCACGACACTATACACCACGACACTATACTCCGCGAATCTATACACCACGACACTATACTCCACGACACTATACACCACTTCACTATACTCCGCGACACTACACACCACGACACTATACACCACGACACTATACTCCGCTACACTATACACCACGACACTATAATCCGCGACACTATACACCCCGACACTATACTCCGCGACACTATACACCACGACACTATACTCCACGACACTATACACCACTTCACTATACTCCGCGACACTATACACCACGTCACTATACTCCACGACACTATACACCACGACACTATACTCCACGACACTATACACCACGACACTATACTCCACGACACTATACACCACTTCACTATACTCCGCGACACTATACCCCACGACACTATACTCCACGACACTATACACAACGACACTATACTCCGCGACACTATACACCACGACACTATACTCCGCGACACTATACACCACTTCACTATACTCCACGACACTATACACCACTTCACTATACTCCACGACACTATACACAACGACACTATACTCCGCGACACTATACACCACGACACTATACACCACTTCACTATACTCCACGACACTATACACCACGACACTTTACTCCGCGACACTATACACCACGACACTACACTCCGCGACACTATACACCACTTCACTATACACCACTTCACTACACTCCGCAACACTATACACCACTTCACTATACTCCACGACACTACACACCACGACACTATACACCACGACACTATACTCCGCGACACTATACACCACGACACTATACTCCACGACACTATACACCACGACACTATACTCCGCGACACTATACACCACGACACTATACTCCGCGACACTATGCACCACTTCACTATACTCCACGACACTGTACACCACTTCACTATACTCCGCGACACTATACTCCGCGACACTATACACCACGACACTATACTCCACGACACTATACACGACGACACTATACTCCACGACACTATACACCCCGACACTATACTCCGCGACACTATACACCACGACACTATATTCCACGACACTATACACCACTTCACTATACTCCGCGACACTATACACCACAACACTACACTCCGCGACACTATACACCACTTCACTACACTCCGCGACACTATACACCACTTCACTATACTCCACGACACTACACACCACGACACTATACACCACGACACTATACTCCGCGACACTATACACCACGACACTATACTCCACGACACTATACACCACGACACTATACTCCGCGACACTATACACCACGACACTATACTCCGCGACACTATACACCACTTCACTATACTCCACGACACTATACACTACTTCACTATACTCCGCGACACTATACTCCGCGACACTATACACCACGACACTATACTCCACGACACTATACACCACGACACTATACTCCACGACACTATACACCCCGACACTATACTCCGCGACACTATACACCACGACACTATACTCCACGACACTATACACCACTTCACTATACTCCGCGACACTATACACCACGACACTATACTCCACGACACTATACACCACGACACTATACTACACGACACTATACACCACGACACTATACTCCGCGACACTATACACCACTTCACTATACTCCACGACACTATACACCACTTCACTATACTCCACGACACTATACACCACGACACTATACTCCGCGACACTATACACCACGACACTATACACCACTTCACTATACTCCGCACACTATACACCACGACACTTTACTCTGCGACACTATACACCACGACACTACACTCCGCGACACTATACACCACTTCACTACACTCCGCGACACTATACACCACTTCACTATACTCCGCGACACTATACACCACGACACTATACTCCGCGACACTATACACCACTTCACTATACTCCACGACACTATACACCACGATACTATACTCCGCGACACTATACACCACGACACTATACACCACGACACTATACTCCGCTACACAATACACCACGACACTATAATCCGCGACACTATACTCCACGACACTATACACCACGACACTATACTCCGCGACACTATACTCCGCGACACTATACACCACGACACTATACTCCACGACACTATACACCACGACACTATACTCCACAACACTATACACCCCGACACTATACTCCGCGACACTATACACCACGACACTATACTCCACGACACTATACACCACTTCACTATACTTCGCGACACTATACACCACGACACTATACTCCACGACACTATACACCACGACACTATACTCCGCGACACTATACACCACGACACTATACTCCACGACACTATACACCACTTCACTATACTCCGCGACACTATACACCACGATACTATACTCCACGACACTATACACCACTTCAATATACTCCACGACACTATACACCACGACACTATACTCCGCGACACTATACACCAAGACACTATACACCACTTCACTATACTCCGCGACACTATACACCACGACGCTATACTCCACGACACTATACACCACGACACTATACTCCGCGACATTATAAACCACGGCACAACACTCCGCGACACTATACACCACGACACTATACTCCACGACACTATACACCACGACACTATACTCCGCGACACTATACACTACGACACTATACTCCGCGACACTATACACCACTTCACTATACTCCACGACACTATACACCACGACACTATACTCCGCGACACTATACACCACTTCACTATACTCAACGACACTATACACCACGACACTATACTCCACGACACTATACACCACGACACTATACTCCGCGACACTATACACCACGACACTATACTCCGCGACACTATACACCACGACACTATACTCCACGACACTATACACCACGACACTATACTCCGCGACACTATACACCACGACACTATACACCACGACACTATACTCCGCTACACTATACACCACGACACTATAATCCGCGACACTATACTCCACGACACTATACACCACGACACTATACTCCGCGACACTATACTCCGCTACACTATACACCACGACACTATACTCCACGACACTATACACCACGACACTATACTCCACGACACTATACTCCGCTACACTATACACCACGACACTATAATCCTCGACACTATACTCCGCGACACTATACACCACGACACTATACTCCGCGACACTATACTCCGCGACACTATACACCACGACACTATACTCCACGACACTATATACCACGACACTATACTCCACGACACTATACACCCCGACACTATACTCCGCGACATTATACACCACGACACTATACTCCACGACACTATACACCACGACACTATACACCACTTCACTATACTCCGCGACACTATACACCACGACACTATACTCCGCGACACTATACACCACTTCACTATACTCCACGACACTATACACCACGACACTATACTCCGCGACACTATACACCACGACACTATACACCACGACACTATAATCCGCGACACTATACACCACGACACTATACTCCACGACACTATACACCACGACACTATACTCCGCGACACTATACACCACGACACTATACTCCGCGACACTATACATCACGACACTATACTCCACGACACTATACACCACGACACTATACACCACTTCACTATACTCCGCGACACTATACACCACGACACTATACTCCACGACACTATACACCACGACACTATACTCCGCGACACTATACACCACGACACTATATTCCGCGACACTATACTCCGCGACACTATACACCACGACACTATATTCCGCGACACTATACACCACTTCACTATACTCCACGACACTATACACCACGACACTATACTCCACGACACTATACACCACGACACTATACACCACGACACTATACTCCGCGACACTATACACCACGACACTATACTCCACGACACTATACACCACGACACTATACTCCGCGACACTATACTCCGCGACACTATACACCACGACACTATACTCCACGACACTATACACCACGACACTATACTCCGCGACACTATACACCACGACACTATACTCCGCGACACTATACACCACTTCACTATACTCCACGACACTATACACTACTTCACTATACTCCGCGACACTATACTCCGCGACACTATACACCACGACACTATACTCCACGACACTATACACCACGACACTATACTCCACGACACTATACACACCGACACTATACTCCGCGACACTATACACCACGACACTATACTCCACGACACTATACACCACTTCACTATACTCCGCGACACTATACACCACGACACTATACTCCACGACACTATACACCACGACACTATACTCCACGACACTATACACCACGACACTATACTCCACGACACTATACACCACTTCACTATACTCCGCGACACTATACACCACGACACTATACTCCACGACACTATACACCACGACACTATACTCCGCGACACTATACACCACGACACTATACTCCGCGACACTATACACCACTTCACTATACTCCACGACACTATACACCACTTCACTATACTCCACGACACTATACACCACGACACTATACTCCGCGACACTATACACCACGACACTATACACCACTTAACTATACTCCGCACACTATACACAACGACACTTTACTCCGCGACACTATACACCACGACACTACACTCCGCGACACTATACACCACTTCACTACACTCCGCGACACTATACACCACTTCACTATACTCCGCGACACTATACACCACGACACTATACTCCGCGACACTATACACCACGACACTATACACCACGACACTATACTCCGCTACACTATACACCACGACACTATAATCCGCGACACTATACTCCACGACACTATACACCACGACACTATACTCCGCGACACTATACTCCGCGACACTATACACCACGACACTATACTCCACGACACTATACACCACTTCACTATACTTCGCGACACTATACACCACGACACTATACTCCACGACACTATACACCACGACACTATACTCCGCGACACTATACACCACGACACTATACTCCACGACACTATACACCACTTCACTATACTCCGCGACACTATACACCACGATACTATACTCCACGACACTATACACCACGACACTATACTCCGCGACACTATACACCACTTCACTATACACCACTTCACTATACACCACGACACTATACTCCGCGACACTATACACCACGAGACTATACACCACTTCACTATACTCCGCGACACTATACACCACGACACTATACTCCACGACACTATACACCACGACACTATACTCCGCGACATTATAAACCACGGCACAACACTCCGCGACACTATACACCACGACACTATACTCCACGACACTATACACCACGACACTATACTCCGCGACACTATACACCACGACACTATACTCCGCGACACTATACACCACTTCACTATACTCCACGACACTATACACCACGACACTATACTCCGCGACACTATACACCACGACACTATACTCCGCGACACTATACACAACGACACTATACTCCACGACACTATACACCACGACACTATACTCCGCGACACTATACACCACGACACTATACACCACGACACTATACTCCGCTACACTATACACCACGACACTATAATCCGCGACACTATACTCCACGACACTATACACCACGACACTATACTCCGCGACACTATACTCCGCGACACTATACACCACGACACTATACTCCACGACACTATACACCACGACACTATACTCCACGACACTATACTCCGCTACACTATACACCACGACACTATAATCCGCGACACTATACTCCACGACACTATACACCACGACACTATACTCCGCGACACTATACTCCGCGACACTATACACCACGACACTATACTCCACGACACTATATACCACGACACTATACTCCACGACACTATACACCCCGACACTATACTCCGCGACACTATACACCACGACACTATACTCCACGACACTATACACCACGACACTATACACCACTTCACTATACTCCGCGACACAATACACCACGACACTATACTCCGCGACACTATACACCACTTCACTATACTCCACGACACTATACACCACGACACTATACTCCGCGGCACTATACACCACGACACTATACACCACGACACTAAAATCCGCGACACTATACACCACGACACTATACTCCACGACACTATACACCACGACACTATACCCCGCGACACTATACACAACGACACTATACTCCGCGACACTATACATCACGAAACTATACTCCACGACACTATACACCACGACACTATACACCACTTAACTATACTCCGCGACACTATACACCACGACACTATACTCCACGACACTATACACCACGACACTATACTCCGCGACACTATACACCACGACACTATACTCCGCGACACTATACACCACTTCACTATACTCCACGACACTATGCACCACGACACTATACTCCGCGACACTATACACCACGACACTATACACCACGACACTATACTCCGCGACACTATACACCACGACACTATACTCCACGACACTATACACCACGACACTATACTCCGCGACACTATACACCACGACACTATACTCCGCGACACTATACACCACTTCACTATACTCCACGACACTATACACCACGACACTATACTCCGCGACACTACACACCACGACACTATACACCACGACACTATACTCCGCGACACTATACACCACGACACTATACTCTACGACACTATACACCGCGACACTATACACCACGACACTATACTCCACGACACTATACACCACGACACTATACTCCACGACACTATACTCCGCTACACTATACACCACGACACTATAATCCGCGACACTATACTCCACGACACTATACACCACGACACTATACTCCGCGACACTATACTCCGCGACACTATACACAACGACACTATACTCCACGACACTATATACCACGACACTATACTCCACGACACTATACACCCCGACACTATACTCCGCGACACTATACACCACGACACTATACTCCACGACACTATACACCACGACACTATACACCACTTCACTATACTCCGCGACACTATACACCACGACACTATACTCCACGACACTATACACCACGACACTATACTCCGCGACACTATACACCACGACACTATACTCCGCGACACTATACACCACTTCACTATACTCCACGACACTATACACCACGACACTATACTCCGCGACACTACACACCACGACACTATACACCACGACACTATACTCCGCGACACTATACACCACGACACTATACTCTACGACACTATACACCACGACACTATACTCCGCGACACTATACACCACGACACTATACTCCGCGATACTATACACCACTTCACTATACTCCACGACACTATACACCGCGACACTATACACCACGACACTATACACCACGACACTATACTCCACGACACTATACACCACTTCACTATACTCCGCGACACTATACACAACGACACTATACTCCACGACACTATACACCACGACACTATACTCCGCGAATCTATACACCACGACACTATACTCCACGACACTATACACCACTTCACTATACTCCGCGACACTACACACCACGACACTATACACCACGACACTATACTCCGCTACACTATACACCACGACACTATAATCCGCGACACTATACACCCCGACACTATACTCCGCGACACTATACACCACGACACTATACTCCACGACACTATACACCACTTCACTATACTCCGCGACACTATACACCACGACACTATACTCCACGACACTATACACCACGACACTATACTCCACGACACTATGCACCACGACACTATACTCCACGACACTATACACCACTTCACTATACTCCGCGACACTATACACCACGACACTATACTCCACGACACTATACACCACGACACTATACTCCGCGACACTATACACCACGACACTATACTCCGCGACACTATACACCACTTCACTATACTCCACGACACTATACACCACTTCACTATACTCCACGACACTATACACAACGACACTATACTCCGCGACACTATACACCACGACACTATACACCACTTCACTATACTCCACGACACAATACACCACGACACTTTACTCCGCGACACTATACACCACGACACTACACTCCGCGACACTATACACCACTTCACTACACTCCGCGACACTATACACCACTTCACTATACTCCACGACACTACACACCACGACACTATACACCACGACACTATACTCCGCGACACTATACACCACGACACTATACTCCACGACACTATACACCACGACACTATACTCCGCAACTCTATACACCACGACACTATACTCCGCGACACTATGCACCACTTCACTATACTCCACGACACTATACACCACTTCACTATACTCCGCGACACTATACTCCGCGACACTATACACCACGACACGATACTCCACGACACTATACACCACGACACTATACTCCACGACACTATACACCCCGACACTATACTCCGCGACACTATACACCACGACACTATACTCCACGACACTATACACCACTTCACTATACTCCGCGACACTATACACCACGATACTATACTCCGCGACACTATACACCACGACACTATACTCCACGACACTATACACCACTTCACTATACTCCGCGACACTATACACCACGATACTATACTCCACGACACTATACACCACGACACTATACTCCGCGACACTATACACCACGACACTATACTCCGCGACACTATACACCACTTCACTATACTCCACGACACTATACACCACGACACTATACTCCGCGACACTATACACCACGACACTATACACCACTTCACTATACTCCACGACACTATACACCACGACACTATACTCCACGACACTATACACCAAGACACTATACTCCGCGACATTATAAACCACGGCACAACACTCCGCGACACTATACACCACGACACTATACTCCACGACACTATACACCACTTCACTATACTCCGCGACACTATACACCACGACACTATACTCCACGACACTATACACCACGACACTATACTACACGACACTATACACCACGACACTATACTCCGCGACACTATACACCACTTCACTATACTCCACGACACTATACACCACTTCACTATACTCCACGACACTATACACCACGACACTATACTCCGCGACACTATACACCACGACACTATACACCACTTCACTATACTCCGCACACTATACACCACGACACTATACTCCACGACACTATACACCACGACACTATACTCCGCGACACTATACACCACGACACTATACTCCGCGACACTATACACCACTTCACTATACTCCACGACACTATGCACCACGACACTATACTCCGCGACACTATACACCACGACACTATACACCACGACACTATACTCCGCGACACTATACACCACGACACTATACTCCACGACACTATACACCACGACACTATACTCCGCGACACTATACACCACGACACTATACTCCGCGACACTATACACCACTTCACTATACTCCACGACACTATACACCACGACACTATACTCCGCGACACTACACACCACGACACTATACACCACGACACTATACTCCGCGACACTATACACCACGACACTATACTCTACGACACTATACACCGCGACACTATACACCACGACACTATACTCCACGACACTATACACCACGACACTATACTCCACGACACTATACTCCGCTACACTATACACCACGACACTATAATCCGCGACACTATACTCCACGACACTATACACCACGACACTATACTCCGCGACACTATACTCCGCGACACTATACACAACGACACTATACTCCACGACACTATATACCACGACACTATACTCCACGACACTATACACCCCGACACTATACTCCGCGACACTATACACCACGACACTATACTCCACGACACTATACACCACGACACTATACACCACTTCACTATACTCCGCGACACTATACACCACGACACTATACTCCACGACACTATACACCACGACACTATACTCCGCGACACTATACACCACGACACTATACTCCGCGACACTATACACCACTTCACTATACTCCACGACACTATACACCACGACACTATACTCCGCGACACTACACACCACGACACTATACACCACGACACTATACTCCGCGACACTATACACCACGACACTATACTCTACGACACTATACACCACGACACTATACTCCGCGACACTATACACCACGACACTATACTCCGCGATACTATACACCACTTCACTATACTCCACGACACTATACACCGCGACACTATACACCACGACACTATACACCACGACACTATACTCCACGACACTATACACCACTTCACTATACTCCGCGACACTATACACAACGACACTATACTCCACGACACTATACACCACGACACTATACTCCGCGAATCTATACACCACGACACTATACTCCACGACACTATACACCACTTCACTATACTCCGCGACACTACACACCACGACACTATACACCACGACACTATACTCCGCTACACTATACACCACGACACTATAATCCGCGACACTATACACCCCGACACTATACTCCGCGACACTATACACCACGACACTATACTCCACGACACTATACACCACTTCACTATACTCCGCGACACTATACACCACGACACTATACTCAACGACACTATACACCACGACACTATACTCCACGACACTATGCACCACGACACTATACTCCACGACACTATACACCACTTCACTATACTCCGCGACACTATACACCACGACACTATACTCCACGACACTATACACCACGACACTATACTCCGCGACACTATACACCACGACACTATACTCCGCGACACTATACACCACTTCACTATACTCCACGACACTATACACCACTTCACTATACTCCACGACACTATACACAACGACACTATACTCCGCGACACTATACACCACGACACTATACACCACTTCACTATACTCCACGACACTATACACCACGACACTATACTCCGCGACACTATACACCACGACACTATACACCACTTCACTATACTCCGCACACTATACACCACGACACTATACTCCACGACACTATACACCACGACACTATACTCCGCGACACTATACACCACGACACTATACTCCGCGACACTATACACCACTTCACTATACTCCACGACACTATGCACCACGACACTATACTCCGCGACACTATACACCACGACACTATACACCACGACACTATACTCCGCGACACTATACACCACTTCACTATACTCCACGACACTATACACCACGACACTATACTCCGCGACACTATACACCACGACACTATACTCCGCGACACTATACACCACTTCACTATACTCCACGACACTATACACCACGACACTATACTCCGCGACACTACACACCACGACACTATACACCACGACACTATACTCCGCGACACTATACACCACGACACTATACTCTACGACACTATACACCGCGACACTATACACCACGACACTATACTCCACGACACTATACACCACGACACTATACTCCACGACACTATACTCCGCTACACTATACACCACGACACTATAATCCGCGACACTATACTCCACGACACTATACACCACGACACTATACTCCGCGACACTATACTCCGCGACACTATACACAACGACACTATACTCCACGACACTATATACCACGACACTATACTCCACGACACTATACACCCCGACACTATACTCCGCGACACTATACACCACGACACTATACTCCACGACACTATACACCACGACACTATACACCACTTCACTATACTCCGCGACACTATACACCACGACACTATTCTCCACGACACTATACACCACGACACTATACTCCGCGACACTATACACCACGACACTATACTCCGCGACACTATACACCACTTCACTATACTCCACGACACTATACACCACGACACTATACTCCGCGACACTACACACCACGACACTATACACCACGACACTATACTCCGCGACACTATACACCACGACACTATACTCTACGACACTATACACCACGACACTATACTCCGCGACACTATACACCACGACACTATACTCCGCGATACTATACACCACTTCACTATACTCCACGACACTATACACCGCGACACTATACACCACGACACTATACACCACGACACTATACTCCACGACACTATACACCACTTCACTATACTCCGCGACACTATACACAACGACACTATACTCCACGACACTATACACCACGACACTATACTCCGCGAATCTATACACCACGACACTATACTCCACGACACTATACACCACTTCACTATACTCCGCGACACTACACACCACGACACTATACACCACGACACTATACTCCGCTACACTATACACCACGACACTATAATCCGCGACACTATACACCCCGACACTATACTCCGCGACACTATACACCACGACACTATACTCCACGACACTATACACCACTTCACTATACTCCGCGACACTATACACCACGACACTATACTCCACGACACTATACACCACGACACTATACTCCACGACACTATGCACCACGACACTATACTTCACGACACTATACACCACTTCACTATACTCCGCGACACTATACACCACGACACTATACTCCACGACACTATACACCACGACACTATACTCCGCGACACTATACACCACGACACTATACTCCGCGACACTATACACCACTTCACTATACTCCACGACACTATACACCACTTCACTATACTCCACGACACTATACACAACGACACTATACTCCGCGACACTATACACCACGACACTATACACCACTTCACTATACTCCACGACACAATACACCACGACACTTTACTCCGCGACACTATACACCACGACACTACACTCCGCGACACTATACACCACTTCACTACACTCCGCGACACTATACACCACTTCACTATACTCCACGACACTACACACCACGACACTATACACCACGACACTATACTCCGCGACACTATACACCACGACACTATACTCCACGACACTATACACCACGACACTATACTCCGCAACTCTATACACCACGACACTATACTCCGCGACACTATGCACCACTTCACTATACTCCACGACACTATACACCACTTCACTATACTCCGCGACACTATACTCCGCGACACTATACACCACGACACGATACTCCACGACACTATACACCACGACACTATACTCCACGACACTATACACCCCGACACTATACTCCGCGACACTATACACCACGACACTATACTCCACGACACTATACACCACTTCACTATACTCCGCGACACTATACACCACGATACTATACTCCGCGACACTATACACCACGACACTATACTCCACGACACTATACACCACTTCACTATACTCCGCGACACTATACACCACGACACTATACTCCACGACACTATACACCACGACACTATACTCCGCGACACTATACACCACGACACTATACTCCGCGACACTATACACCACTTCACTATACTCCACGACACTATACACCACGACACTATACTCCGCGACACTATACACCACGACACTATACACCACTTCACTATACTCCACGACACTATACACCACGACACTATACTCCACGACACTATACACCAAGACACTATACTCCGCGACATTATAAACCACGGCACAACACTACGCGACACTATACACCACGACACTATACTCCACGACGTTATACACCACTTCACTATACTCCGCGACACTATACACCACGACACTATACTCCACGACACTATACACCACGACACTATACTACACGACACTATACACCACGACACTATACTCCGCGACACTATACACCACTTCACTATACTCCACGACACTATACACCACTTCACTATACTCCACGACACTATACACCACGACACTATACTCCGCGACACTATACACCACGACACTATACACCACTTCACTATACTCCGCACACTATACACCACGACACTTTACTCTGCGACACTATACACCACGACACTACACTCCGCGACACTATACACCACTTCACTACACTCCGCGACACTATACACCACTTCACTATACTCCGCGACACTATACACCACGACACTATACTCCGCGACACTATACACCACTTCACTATACTCCACGACACTATACACCACGATACTATACTCCGCGACACTATACACCACGACACTATACACCACGACACTATACTCCGCTACACAATACACCACGACACTATAATCCGCAACACTATACTCCACGACACTATACACCACGACACTATACTCCGCGACACTATACTCCGCGACACTATACACCACGACACTATACTCCACGACACTATACACCACGACACTATACTCCACAACACTATACACCCCGACACTATACTCCGCGACACTATACACCACGACACTATACTCCACGACACTATACACCACTTCACTATACTTCGCGACACTATACACCACGACACTATACTCCACGACACTATACACCACGACACTATACTCCGCGACACTATACACCACGACACTATACTCCACGACACTATACACCACTTCACTATACTCCGCGACACTATACACCACGATACTATACTCCACGACACTATACACCACTTCAATATACTTCACGACACTATACACCTCGACACTATACTCCGCGACACTATACACCAAGACACTATACACCACTTCACTATACTCCGCGACACTATACACCACGACGCTATACTCCACGACACTATACACCACGACACTATACTCCGCGACATTATAAACCACGGCACAACACTCCGCGACACTATACACCACGACACTATACTCCACGACACTATACACCACGACACTATACTCCGCGACACTATACACCACGACACTATACTCCACGACACTATACACCACGACACTATACTCCGCGACACTATACACCACTTCACTATACTCAACGACACTATACACCACGACACTATACTCCACGACACTATACACCACGACACTATACTCCGCGACACTATACACCACGACACTATACTCCGCGACACTATACACCACGACACTATACTCCACGACACTATACACCACGACACTATACTCCGCGACACTATACACCACGACACTATACAGCACGACACTATACTCCGCTACACTATACACCACGACACTATAATCCGCGACACTATACTCCACGACACTATACACCACGACACTATACTCCGCGACACTATACTCCGCTACACTATACACAACGACACTATACTCCACGACACTATACACCACGACACTATACTCCACGACACTATACTCCGCTACACTATACACCACGACACTATAATCCTCGACACTATACTCCGCGACACTATACACCACGACACTATACTCCGCGACACTATACTCCGCGACACTATACACCACGACACTATACTCCACGACACTATATACCACGACACTATACTCCACGACACTATACACCCCGACACTATACTCCGCGACATTATACACCACGACACTATACTCCACGACACTATACACCACGACACTATACACCACTTCACTATACTCCGCGACACTATACACCACGACACTATACTCCGCGACACTATACACCACTTCACTATACTCCACGACACTATACACCACGACACTATACTCCGCGACACTATACACCACGACACTATACACCACGACACTATAATCCGCGACACTATACACCACGACACTATACTCCACGACACTATACACCACGACACTATACTCCGCGACACTATACACCACGACACTATACTCCGCGACACTATACATCACGACACTATACTCCACGACACTATACACCACGACACTATACACCACTTCACTATACTCCGCGACACTATACACCACGACACTATACTCCACGACACTATACACCACGACACTATACTCCGCGACACTATACACCACGACACTATATTCCGCGACACTATACTCCGCGACACTATACACCACGACACTATATTCCGCGACAGTATACACCACTTCACTATACTCCACGACACTATACACCACGACACTATACTCCACGACACTATACACCACGACACTATACACCACGACACTATACTCCGCGACACTATACACCACGACACTATACTCCACGACACTATACACCACGACACTATACTCCGCGACACTATACTCCGCGACACTATACACCACGACACTATACTCCACGACACTATACACCACGACACTATACTCCGCGACACTCTACACCACGACACTATACTCCGCGACACTATACACCACTTCACTATACTCCACGACACTATACACTACTTCACTATACTCCGCGACACTATACTCCGCGACACTATACACCACGACACTATACTCCACGACACTATACACCACGACACTATACTCCACGACACTATACACACCGACACTATACTCCGCGACACTATACACCACGACACTATACTCCACGACACTATACACCACTTCACTATACTCCGCGACACTATACACCACGACACTATACTCCACGACACTATACACCACGACACTATACTCCACGACACTATACACCACGACACTATACTCCACGACACTATACACCACTTCACTATACTCCGCGACACTATACACCACGACACTATACTCCACGACACTATACACCACGACACTATACTCCGCGACACTATACACCACGACACTATACTCCGCGACACTATACACCACTTCACTATACTCCACGACACTATACACCACTTCACTATACTCCACGACACTATACACCACGACACTATACTCCGCGACACTATACACCACGACACTATACATCACTTAACTATACTCCGCACACTATACACAACGACACTTTACTCCGCGACACTATACACCACGACACTACACTCCGCGACACTATACACCACTTCACTACACTCCGCGACACTATACACCACTTCACTATACTCCGCGACACTATACACCACGACACTATACTCCGCGACACTATACACCACGACACTATACACCACGACACTATACTCCGCTACACTATACACCACGACACTATAATCCGCGACACTATACTCCACGACACTATACACCACGACACTATACTCCGCGACACAATACTCCGCGACACTATACACCACGACACTATACTCCACGACACTATACACCACTTCACTATACTTCGCGACACTATACACCACGACACTATACTCCACGACACTATACACCACGACACTATACTCCGCGACACTATACACCACGACACTATACTCCGCGATACTATACACCACTTCACTATACTCCGCGATACTATACACCACGATACTATACTCCACGACACTATACACCGCGACACTATACACCACGACACTATACACCACGACACTATACTCCACGACACTATACACCACTTCACTATACTCCGCGACACTATACACAACGACACTATACTCCACGACACTATACACCACGACACTATACTCCGCGAATCTATACACCACGACACTATACTCCACGACACTATACACCACTTCACTATACTCCGCGACACTACACACCACGACACTATACACCACGACACTATACTCCGCTACACTATACACCACGACACTATAATCCGCGACACTATACACCCCGACACTATACTCCGCGACACTATACACCACGACACTATACTCCACGACACTATACACCACTTCACTATACTCCGCGACACTATACACCACGACACTATACTCCACGACACTATACACCACGACACTATACTCCACGACACTATGCACCACGACACTATACTCCACGACACTATACACCACTTCACTATACTCCGCGACACTATACACCACGACACTATACTCCACGACACTATACACCACGACACTATACTCCGCGACACTATACACCACGACACTATACTCCGCGACACTATACACCACTTCACTATACTCCACGACACTATACACCACTTCACTATACTCCACGACACTATACACAACGACACTATACTCCGCGACACTATACACCACGACACTATACACCACTTCACTATACTCCACGACACAATACACCACGACACTTTACTCCGCGACACTATACACCACGACACTACACTCCGCGACACTATACACCACTTCACTACACTCCGCGACACTATACACCACTTCACTATACTCCACGACACTACACACCACGACACTATACACCACGACACTATACTCCGCGACACTATACACCACGACACTATACTCCACGACACTATACACCACGACACTATACTCCGCGACACTATACACCACGACACTATACTCCGCGACACTATACACCACTTCACTATACTCCACGACACTATACACCACTTCACTATACTCCAGGACACTATACACAACGACACTATACTCCGCGACACTATACACCACGACACTATACACCACTTCACTATACTCCACGACACTATACACCACGACACTTTACTCCGCGACACTTTACACCACGACACTACACTCCGCGACACTATACACCACTTCACTACACTCCGCGACACTATACACCACTTCACTATACTCCACGACACTACACACCACGACACTATACACCACGACACTATACTCCGCGACACTATACACCACGACACTATACTCCACGACACTATACACCACGACACTATACTCCGCGACACTATACACCACGACACTATACTCCGCGACACTATGCACCACTTCACTATACTCCACGACACTATACACCACTTCACTATACTCCGCGACACTATACTCCGCGACACTATACACCACGACACTATACTCCACGACACTATAAACCACGACACTATACTCCACGACACTATACACCACGACACTATACTCCGCGACACTATACACCACGACACTATACTCCACGACACTTTTCACCACTTCACTATACTCCGCGACACTATACACCACGACACTACACTCCGCGACACTATACACCACTTCACTACACTCCGCGACACTATACTCCACGACACTTTTCACCACTTCACTATACTCCGCGACACTATACACCACGACACTACACTCCGCGACACTATACACCACTTCACTACACTCCGCGACACTATACACCACTTCACTATACTCCACGACACTACACACCACGACACTATACACCACGACACTATACACCGCGACACTATACACCACGACACTATACTCCACGACACTATACACCACGACACTTTACTCCGCGACACTATACACCACGACACTACACTCCGCGACACTATACACCACTTCACTACACTCCGCGACACTATACACCACTTCACTATACTCCACGACACTACACACCACGACACTATACACCACGACACTATACTCCGCGACACTATACACCACGACACTATACTCCACGACACTATACACCACGACACTATACTCCGCGACACTATACACCACGACACTATACTCCGCGACACTATACACCACTTCACTATACTCCACGACACTATACACCACTTCACTATACTCCAGGACACTATACACAACGACACTATACTCCGCGACACTATACACCACGACACTATACACCACTTCACTATACTCCACGACACTATACACCACGACACTTTACTCCGCGACACTTTACACCACGACACTACACTCCGCGACACTATACACCACTTCACTACACTCCGCGACACTATACACCACTTCACTATACTCCACGACACTACACACCACGACACTATACACCACGACACTATACTCCGCGACACTATACACCACGACACTATACTCCACGACACTATACACCACGACACTATACTCCGCGACACTATACACCACGACACTATACTCCGCGACACTATGCACCACTTCACTATACTCCACGACACTATACACCACTTCACTATACTCCGCGACACTATACTCCGCGACACTATACACCACGACACTATACTCCACGACACTATAAACCACGACACTATACTCCACGACACTATACACCACGACACTATACTCCGCGACACTATACACCACGACACTATACTCCACGACACTTTTCACCACTTCACTATACTCCGCGACACTATACACCACGACACTACACTCCGCGACACTATACACCACTTCACTACACTCCGCGACACTATACTCCACGACACTTTTCACCACTTCACTATACTCCGCGACACTATACACCACGACACTACACTCCGCGACACTATACACCACTTCACTACACTCCGCGACACTATACACCACTTCACTATACTCCACGACACTACACACCACGACACTATACACCACGACACTATACACTGCGACACTATACACCACGACACTATACTCCACGACACTATACACCACGACACTATACTCCGCGACACTATACACCACGACACTATACTCCGCGACACTATACACCACTTCACTATACTCCACGACACTATACACTACTTCACTATACTCCACGACACTATTCTCCGCGACACTATACACCACGACACTATACTCCACGACACTATACACCACGACACTATACTCCACGACACTATACACCCCGACACTATACTCCGCGACACTATACACCACGACACTATACTCCACGACACTATACACCACTTCACTATACTCCGCGACATTATACACCACGACACTATACTCCACGACACTATACACCACGACACTATACTCCACGACACTATACACCACGACACTATACTCCACGACACTATACACCACTTCACTATACTCCGTGACACTATACACCACGACACTATACTCCACGACACTATACACCACGACACTATACTCCGCGACACTATACACCACGACACTATACTCCGCGACACTATACACCACTTCACTATACTCCACGACACTATACACCACTTCACTATACTCCACGACACTATACACCACGACACTATACTCCACGACACTATACACCACGACACTATACACCACTTCACTATTCTCCGCACACTATACACCACGACACTTTACTCCGCGACACTATACACCACGACACTACACTCCGCGACACTATACACCACTTCACTACACTCCGCGACACTATACACCACTTCACTATACCCCGCGACACTATACACCACGACACTATACTCCGCGACACTATACACCACTTCACTATACTCCACGACACTATACACCACGAGACTATACTCCGCGACACTATACACCACGACACTATACACCACGACACTATACTCCGCTACACTATACACCACGACACTATAATCCGCGACACTATACTCCACGACACTATACACCACGACACTATACTCCGCGACACTATACTCCGCGACACTATACACCACGACACTATACTCCACGACACTATACACCACGACACTATACTCCACGACACTATACACCCCGACACTATACTCCGCGACACTATACACCACGACACTATACTCCACGACACTATACACCACTTCACTATACTTCGCGACACTATACACCACGACACTATACTCCACGACACTATACACCACGACACTATACTCCGCGACACTATACACCACGACACTATACTCCACGACACTATACACCACTTCACTATACTCCGCGACACTATACACCACGATACTATACTCCACGACACTATACACCACGACACTATACTCCGCGACACTATACACCACGACACTATACTCCGCGACACTATACACCACTTCACTATACTCCACGACACTATACACCACGACACTATACTCCGCGACACTATACACCACGACACTATACACCACTTCACTATACTCCGCGACACTATACACCACGACACTATACTCCACGACACTATACACCACGACACTATACTCCGCGACATTATAAACCACGGCACAACACTCCGCGACACTATACACCACGACACTATACTCCACGACACTATACACCACGACACTATACTCCGCGACGCTATACACCACGACACTATACTCCGCGACACTATACACCACTTCACTATACTCCACGACACTATACACCACGACACTATACTCCGCGACACTATACACCACTTCACTATACTCAACGACACAATACACCACGATACTATACTCCACGACACTATACACCACGACACTATACTCCGCGACACTATACACCACGACACTATACTCCGCGACACTATACACCACGACACTATACTCCACGACACTATACACCACGACACTATACTCCACGACACTATACACCACGACACTATACTCCGCGACACTATACACCACTTCACTATACTCCACGACACTATACACTACTTCACTATACTCCGCGACACTATACTCCGCGACACTATACACCACGACACTATACTCCACGACACTAAACACCACGACACTATACTCCACGACACTATACACCCCGACACTATACTCCGCGACACTATACACCACGACACTATACTCCACGACACTATACACCACTTCACTATACTCCGCGACACTATACACCACGACACTATACTCCACGACACTATACACCACGACACTATACTCCACGACACTATACACCACGACACTATACTCCACGACACTATACACCACTTCACTATACTCCGTGACACTATACACCACGACACTATACTCCACGACACTATACACCACGACACTATACTCCGCGACACTATACACCACGACACTATACTCCGCGACACTATACACCACTTCACTATACTCCACGACACTATACACCACTTCACTATACTCCACGACACTATACACCACGACACTATACTCCGCGACACTATACACCACGACACTATACACCACTTCACTATACTCCGCACACTATACACCACGACACTTAACTCCGCGACACTATACACCACGACACTACACTCCGCGACACTATACACCACTTCACTACACTCCGCGACACTATACACCACTTCACTATACTCCGCGACACTATACACCACGACACTATACTCCGCGAAACTATACACCACTTCACTATACTCCACGACACTATACACCACGACACTATACTCCGCGACACTATACACCACGACACTATACACCACGACACTATACTCCGCTACACTATACACCACGACACTATAATCCGCGACACTATACTCCACGACACTATACACCACGACACTATACTCCGCGACACAATACTCCGCGACACTATACACCACGACACTATACTCCACGACACTATACACCACGACACTATACTCCACGACACTATACACCCCGACACTATACTCCGCGACACTATACACCACGACACTATACTCCGCGACACTATACACCACTTCACTATACTCCACGACACTATACACCACGACACTATACTCCGCGACACTATACACCACGACACTATACACCACTTCACTATACTCCGCGACACTATACACCACGACACTATACTCCACGACACTATACACCACGACACTATACTCCGCGACATTATAAACCACGGCACAACACTCCGCGACACTATACACCACGACACTATACTCCACGACACTATACACCACGACACTATACTCCGCGACACTATACACCACGACACTATACTCCGCGTTACTATACACCACTTCACTATACTCAACGACACTATACACCACCACACTATACTCCACGACACTATACACCACGACACTATACTCCGCGACACTATACACCACGACACTAAACACCACGACACTATACTCCACGACACTATACACCCCGACACTATACTCCGCGACACTATACACCACTTCACTATACTCCACGACACTATACACCACGATACTATACTCCGCGACACTATACACCACGACACTATACACCACTTCACTATACTCCGCGACACTATACACCACGACACTATACTCCACGACACTATACACCACGACACTATACTCCGCGACATTATAAACCACGGCACAACACTCCGCGACACTATACACCACGACACTATACTCCACGACACTATACACCACGACACTATACTCCGCGACACTATACACCACGACACTATACTCCGCGACACTATACACCACTTCACTATACTCCACGACACTATACACCACGACACTATACTCCGCGACACTATACATAACTTCAATATACTCAACGACACTATACACCACGACACTATACTCCACGACACTATACACCACGACACTATACTCCGCGACACTATACACCACGACACTATACTCCGCGACACTATACACCACGACACTATACACCACGACACTATACTCCACGACACTATACTCCGCTACACTATACACCACGACACTATAATCCGCGACACTATACTCCACGACACTATACACCACGACACTATACTCCGCGACACTATACTCCGCGACACTATACACCACGACACTATACTCCACGACACTATATACCACGACACTATACTCCACGACACTATACACCCCGACACTATACTCCGCGACACTATACACCACGACACTATACTCCGCGACACTATACACCACGACACTATATACCACTTCACTATACTCCGCACACTATACACCACGACACTTTACTCCGCGACACTATACACCACGACACTATACTCCGCGACACTATACACCACGACACTATACACCACGACACTATACTCCGCGACACTATACACCACGACACTATACTCCACGACACTATACACCACGACACTATACTCCGCGACACTATACACCACGACACTATACTCCGCGACACTATACACCACTTCACTATACTCCACGACACTATACACCACGACACTATACTCCGCGACACTACACACCACGACACTATACACCACGACACTATACTCCGCGATACTATACACCACGACACTATACTCTACGACACTATACACCACGACACTATACTCCGCGACACTATACACCACGACACTATACTCCGCGATACTATACACCACGACACTATACTCCACGACACTATACACCCCGACACTATACTCCGCGACACTATACACCACGACACTATACTCCACGACACTATACACCACTTCACTATACTCCGCGACATTATACACCACGACACTATACTCCACGACACTATACACCACGACACTATACTCCACGACACTATACACCACGACACTATACTCCACGACACTATACACCACTTCACTATACTCCGTGACACTATACACCACGACACTATACTCCACGACACTATACACCACGACACTATACTCCGCGACACTATACACCACGACACTATACTCCGCGACACTATACACCACTTCACTATACTCCACGACACTATACACCACTTCACTATACTCCACGACACTATACACCACGACACTATACTCCACGACACTATACACCACGACACTATACACCACTTCACTATTCTCCGCACACTATACACCACGACACTTTACTCCGCGACACTATACACCACGACACTACACTCCGCGACACTATACACCACTTCACTACACTCCGCGACACTATACACCACTTCACTATACCCCGCGACACTATACACCACGACACTATACTCCGCGACACTATACACCACTTCACTATACTCCACGACACTATACACCACGAGACTATACTCCGCGACACTATACACCACGACACTATACACCACGACACTATACTCCGCTACACTATACACCACGACAAAATAATCCGCGACACTATACTCCACGACACTATACACCACGACACTATACTCCGCGACACTATACTCCGCGACACTATACACCACGACACTATACTCCACGACACTATACACCACGACACTATACTCCACGACACTATACACCCCGACACTATACTCCGCGACACTATACACCACGACACTATACTCCACGACACTATACACCACTTCACTATACTTCGCGACACTATACACCACGACACTATACTCCACGACACTATACACCACGACACTATACTCCGCGACACTATACACCACGACACTATACTCCACGACACTATACACCACTTCACTATACTCCGCGACACTATACACCACGATACTATACTCCACGACACTATACACCACGACACTATACTCCGCGACACTATACACCACGACACTATACTCCGCGACACTATACACCACTTCACTATACTCCACGACACTATACACCACGACACTATACTCCGCGACACTATACACCACGACACTATACACCACTTCACTATACTCCGCGACACTATACACCACGACACTATACTCCACGACACTATACACCACGACACTATACTCCGCGACATTATAAACCACGGCACAACACTCCGCGACACTATACACCACGACACTATACTCCACGACACTATACACCACGACACTATACTCCGCGACGCTATACACCACGACACTATACTCCGCGACACTATACACCACTTCACTATACTCCACGACACTATACACCACGACACTATACTCCGCGACACTATACACCACTTCACTATACTCAACGACACAATACACCACGATACTATACTCCACGACACTATACACCACGACACTATACTCCGCGACACTATACACCACGACACTATACTCCGCGACACTATACACCACGACACTATACTCCACGACACTATACACCACGACACTATACTCCACGACACTATACACCACGACACTATACTCCGCGACACTATACACCACTTCACTATACTCCACGACACTATACACTACTTCACTATACTCCGCGACACTATACTCCGCGACACTATACACCACGACACTATACTCCACGACACTAAACACCACGACACTATACTCCACGACACTATACACCCCGACACTATACTCCGCGACACTATACACCACGACACTATACTCCACGACACTATACACCACTTCACTATACTCCGCGACACTATACACCACGACACTATACTCCACGACACTATACACCACGACACTATACTCCACGACACTATACACCACGACACTATACTCCACGACACTATACACCACTTCACTATACTCCGTGACACTATACACCACGACACTATACTCCACGACACTATACACCACGACACTATACTCCGCGACACTATACACCACGACACTATACTCCGCGACACTATACACCACTTCACTATACTCCACGACACTATACACCACTTCACTATACTCCACGACACTATACACCACGACACTATACTCCGCGACACTATACACCACGACACTATACACCACTTCACTATACTCCGCACACTATACACCACGACACTTAACTCCGCGACACTATACACCACGACACTACACTCCGCGACACTATACACCACTTCACTACACTCCGCGACACTATACACCACTTCACTATACTCCGCGACACTATACACCACGACACTATACTCCGCGAAACTATACACCACTTCACTATACTCCACGACACTATACACCACGACACTATACTCCGCGACACTATACACCACGACACTATACACCACGACACTATACTCCGCTACACTATACACCACGACACTATAATCCGCGACACTATACTCCACGACACTATACACCACGACACTATACTCCGCGACACAATACTCCGCGACACTATACACCACGACACTATACTCCACGACACTATACACCACGACACTATACTCCACGACACTATACACCCCGACACTATACTCCGCGACACTATACACCACGACACTATACTCCGCGACACTATACACCACTTCACTATACTCCACGACACTATACACCACGACACTATACTCCGCGACACTATACACCACGACACTATACACCACTTCACTATACTCCGCGACACTATACACCACGACACTATACTCCACGACACTATACACCACGACACTATACTCCGCGACATTATAAACCACGGCACAACACTCCGCGACACTATACACCACGACACTATACTCCACGACACTATACACCACGACACTATACTCCGCGACACTATACACCACGACACTATACTCCGCGTTACTATACACCACTTCACTATACTCAACGACACTATACACCACCACACTATACTCCACGACACTATACACCACGACACTATACTCCGCGACACTATACACCACGACACTAAACACCACGACACTATACTCCACGACATTATACACCCCGACACTATACTCCGCGACACTATACACCACTTCACTATACTCCACGACACTATACACCACGACACTATACTCCGCGACACTATACACCACGACACTATACACCACTTCACTATACTCCGCGACACTATACACCACGACACTATACTCCACGACACTATACACCACGACACTATACTCCGCGACACTCTACACCACGACACTATACTCCGCGACACTATACACCACTTCACTATACTCCACGACACTATACACTACTTCACTATACTCCGCGACACTATACTCCGCGACACTATACACCACGACACTATACTCCACGACACTATACACCACGACACTATACTCCACGACACTATACACACCGACACTATACTCCGCGACACTATACACCACGACACTATACTCCACGACACTATACACCACTTCACTATACTCCGCGACACTATACACCACGACACTATACTCCACGACACTATACACCACGACACTATACTCCACGACACTATACACCACGACACTATACTCCACGACACTATACACCACTTCACTATACTCCGCGACACTATACACCACGACACTATACTCCACGACACTATACACCACGACACTATACTCCGCGACACTATACACCACGACACTATACTCCGCGACACTATACACCACTTCACTATACTCCACGACACTATACACCACTTCACTATACTCCACGACACTATACACCACGACACTATACTCCGCGACACTATACACCACGACACTATACATCACTTAACTATACTCCGCACACTATACACAACGACACTTTACTCCGCGACACTATACACCACGACACTACACTCCGCGACACTATACACCACTTCACTACACTCCGCGACACTATACACCACTTCACTATACTCCGCGACACTATACACCACGACACTATACTCCGCGACACTATACACCACGACACTATACACCACGACACTATACTCCGCTACACTATACACCACGACACTATAATCCGCGACACTATACTCCACGACACTATACACCACGACACTATACTCCGCGACACAATACTCCGCGACACTATACACCACGACACTATACTCCACGACACTATACACCACTTCACTATACTTCGCGACACTATACACCACGACACTATACTCCACGACACTATACACCACGACACTATACTCCGCGACACTATACACCACGACACTATACTCCGCGATACTATACACCACTTCACTATACTCCGCGATACTATACACCACGATACTATACTCCACGACACTATACACCGCGACACTATACACCACGACACTATACACCACGACACTATACTCCACGACACTATACACCACTTCACTATACTCCGCGACACTATACACAACGACACTATACTCCACGACACTATACACCACGACACTATACTCCGCGAATCTATACACCACGACACTATACTCCACGACACTATACACCACTTCACTATACTCCGCGACACTACACACCACGACACTATACACCACGACACTATACTCCGCTACACTATACACCACGACACTATAATCCGCGACACTATACACCCCGACACTATACTCCGCGACACTATACACCACGACACTATACTCCACGACACTATACACCACTTCACTATACTCCGCGACACTATACACCACGACACTATACTCCACGACACTATACACCACGACACTATACTCCACGACACTATGCACCACGACACTATACTCCACGACACTATACACCACTTCACTATACTCCGCGACACTATACACCACGACACTATACTCCACGACACTATACACCACGACACTATACTCCGCGACACTATACACCACGACACTATACTCCGCGACACTATACACCACTTCACTATACTCCACGACACTATACACCACTTCACTATACTCCACGACACTATACACAACGACACTATACTCCGCGACACTATACACCACGACACTATACACCACTTCACTATACTCCACGACACAATACACCACGACACTTTACTCCGCGACACTATACACCACGACACTACACTCCGCGACACTATACACCACTTCACTACACTCCGCGACACTATACACCACTTCACTATACTCCACGACACTACACACCACGACACTATACACCACGACACTATACTCCGCGACACTATACACCACGACACTATACTCCACGACACTATACACCACGACACTATACTCCGCGACACTATACACCACGACACTATACTCCGCGACACTATACACCACTTCACTATACTCCACGACACTATACACCACTTCACTATACTCCAGGACACTATACACAACGACACTATACTCCGCGACACTATACACCACGACACTATACACCACTTCACTATACTCCACGACACTATACACCACGACACTTTACTCCGCGACACTTTACACCACGACACTACACTCCGCGACACTATACACCACTTCACTACACTCCGCGACACTATACACCACTTCACTATACTCCACGACACTACACACCACGACACTATACACCACGACACTATACTCCGCGACACTATACACCACGACACTATACTCCACGACACTATACACCACGACACTATACTCCGCGACACTATACACCACGACACTATACTCCGCGACACTATGCACCACTTCACTATACTCCACGACACTATACACCACTTCACTATACTCCGCGACACTATACTCCGCGACACTATACACCACGACACTATACTCCACGACACTATAAACCACGACACTATACTCCACGACACTATACACCACGACACTATACTCCGCGACACTATACACCACGACACTATACTCCACGACACTTTTCACCACTTCACTATACTCCGCGACACTATACACCACGACACTACACTCCGCGACACTATACACCACTTCACTACACTCCGCGACACTATACTCCACGACACTTTTCACCACTTCACTATACTCCGCGACACTATACACCACGACACTACACTCCGCGACACTATACACCACTTCACTACACTCCGCGACACTATACACCACTTCACTATACTCCACGACACTACACACCACGACACTATACACCACGACACTATACACTGCGACACTATACACCACGACACTATACTCCACGACACTATACACCACGACACTATACTCCGCGACACTATACACCACGACACTATACTCCGCGACACTATACACCACTTCACTATACTCCACGACACTATACACTACTTCACTATACTCCACGACACTATTCTCCGCGACACTATACACCACGACACTATACTCCACGACACTATACACCACGACACTATACTCCACGACACTATACACCCCGACACTATACTCCGCGACACTATACACCACGACACTATACTCCACGACACTATACACCACTTCACTATACTCCGCGACATTATACACCACGACACTATACTCCACGACACTATACACCACGACACTATACTCCACGACACTATACACCACGACACTATACTCCACGACACTATACACCACTTCACTATACTCCGTGACACTATACACCACGACACTATACTCCACGACACTATACACCACGACACTATACTCCGCGACACTATACACCACGACACTATACTCCGCGACACTATACACCACTTCACTATACTCCACGACACTATACACCACTTCACTATACTCCACGACACTATACACCACGACACTATACTCCACGACACTATACACCACGACACTATACACCACTTCACTATTCTCCGCACACTATACACCACGACACTTTACTCCGCGACACTATACACCACGACACTACACTCCGCGACACTATACACCACTTCACTACACTCCGCGACACTATACACCACTTCACTATACCCCGCGACACTATACACCACGACACTATACTCCGCGACACTATACACCACTTCACTATACTCCACGACACTATACACCACGAGACTATACTCCGCGACACTATACACCACGACACTATACACCACGACACTATACTCCGCTACACTATACACCACGACACTATAATCCGCGACACTATACTCCACGACACTATACACCACGACACTATACTCCGCGACACTATACTCCGCGACACTATACACCACGACACTATACTCCACGACACTATACACCACGACACTATACTCCACGACACTATACACCCCGACACTATACTCCGCGACACTATACACCACGACACTATACTCCACGACACTATACACCACTTCACTATACTTCGCGACACTATACACCACGACACTATACTCCACGACACTATACACCACGACACTATACTCCGCGACACTATACACCACGACACTATACTCCACGACACTATACACCACTTCACTATACTCCGCGACACTATACACCACGATACTATACTCCACGACACTATACACCACGACACTATACTCCGCGACACTATACACCACGACACTATACTCCGCGACACTATACACCACTTCACTATACTCCACGACACTATACACCACGACACTATACTCCGCGACACTATACACCACGACACTATACACCACTTCACTATACTCCGCGACACTATACACCACGACACTATACTCCACGACACTATACACCACGACACTATACTCCGCGACATTATAAACCACGGCACAACACTCCGCGACACTATACACCACGACACTATACTCCACGACACTATACACCACGACACTATACTCCGCGACGCTATACACCACGACACTATACTCCGCGACACTATACACCACTTCACTATACTCCACGACACTATACACCACGACACTATACTCCGCGACACTATACACCACTTCACTATACTCAACGACACAATACACCACGATACTATACTCCACGACACTATACACCACGACACTATACTCCGCGACACTATACACCACGACACTATACTCCGCGACACTATACACCACGACACTATACTCCACGACACTATACACCACGACACTATACTCCACGACACTATACACCACGACACTATACTCCGCGACACTATACACCACTTCACTATACTCCACGACACTATACACTACTTCACTATACTCCGCGACACTATACTCCGCGACACTATACACCACGACACTATACTCCACGACACTAAACACCACGACACTATACTCCACGACACTATACACCCCGACACTATACTCCGCGACACTATACACCACGACACTATACTCCACGACACTATACACCACTTCACTATACTCCGCGACACTATACACCACGACACTATACTCCACGACACTATACACCACGACACTATACTCCACGACACTATACACCACGACACTATACTCCACGACACTATACACCACTTCACTATACTCCGTGACACTATACACCACGACACTATACTCCACGACACTATACACCACGACACTATACTCCGCGACACTATACACCACGACACTATACTCCGCGACACTATACACCACTTCACTATACTCCACGACACTATACACCACTTCACTATACTCCACGACACTATACACCACGACACTATACTCCGCGACACTATACACCACGACACTATACACCACTTCACTATACTCCGCACACTATACACCACGACACTTAACTCCGCGACACTATACACCACGACACTATACTCCACGACACTATACACCACGACACTATACTCCACGACACTATACACCACGACACTATACTCCACGACACTATACACCACTTCACTATACTCCGTGACACTATACACCACGACACTATACTCCACGACACTATACACCACGACACTATACTCCGCGACACTATACACCACGACACTATACTCCACGACACTATACACCACTTCACTATACTCCACGACACTATACACCACGACACTATACTCCGCGACACTATACACCACGACACTATACATCACTTAACTATACTCCGCACACTATACACAACGACACTTTACTCCGCGACACTATACACCACGACACTACACTCCGCGACACTATACACCACTTCACTACACTCCGCGACACTATACACCACTTCACTATACTCCGCGACACTATACACCACGACACTATACTCCGCGACACTATACACCACGACACTATACACCACGACACTATACTCCGCTACACTATACACCACGACACTATAATCCGCGACACTATACTCCACGACACTATACACCACGACACTATACTCCGCGACACAATACTCCGCGACACTATACACCACGACACTATACTCCACGACACTATACACCACTTCACTATACTTCGCGACACTATACACCACGACACTATACTCCACGACACTATACACCACGACACTATACTCCGCGACACTATACACCACGACACTATACTCCGCGATACTATACACCACTTCACTATACTCCGCGATACTATACACCACGATACTATACTCCACGACACTATACACCGCGACACTATACACCACGACACTATACACCACGACACTATACTCCACGACACTATACACCACTTCACTATACTCCGCGACACTATACACAACGACACTATACTCCACGACACTATACACCACGACACTATACTCCGCGAATCTATACACCACGACACTATACTCCACGACACTATACACCACTTCACTATACTCCGCGACACTACACACCACGACACTATACACCACGACACTATACTCCGCTACACTATACACCACGACACTATAATCCGCGACACTATACACCCCGACACTATACTCCGCGACACTATACACCACGACACTATACTCCACGACACTATACACCACTTCACTATACTCCGCGACACTATACACCACGACACTATACTCCACGACACTATACACCACGACACTATACTCCACGACACTATGCACCACGACACTATACTCCACGACACTATACACCACTTCACTATACTCCGCGACACTATACACCACGACACTATACTCCACGACACTATACACCACGACACTATACTCCGCGACACTATACACCACGACACTATACTCCGCGACACTATACACCACTTCACTATACTCCACGACACTATACACCACTTCACTATACTCCACGACACTATACACAACGACACTATACTCCGCGACACTATACACCACGACACTATACACCACTTCACTATACTCCACGACACAATACACCACGACACTTTACTCCGCGACACTATACACCACGACACTACACTCCGCGACACTATACACCACTTCACTACACTCCGCGACACTATACACCACTTCACTATACTCCACGACACTACACACCACGACACTATACACCACGACACTATACTCCGCGACACTATACACCACGACACTATACTCCACGACACTATACACCACGACACTATACTCCGCGACACTATACACCACGACACTATACTCCGCGACACTATACACCACTTCACTATACTCCACGACACTATACACCACTTCACTATACTCCAGGACACTATACACAACGACACTATACTCCGCGACACTATACACCACGACACTATACACCACTTCACTATACTCCACGACACTATACACCACGACACTTTACTCCGCGACACTTTACACCACGACACTACACTCCGCGACACTATACACCACTTCACTACACTCCGCGACACTATACACCACTTCACTATACTCCACGACACTACACACCACGACACTATACACCACGACACTATACTCCGCGACACTATACACCACGACACTATACTCCACGACACTATACACCACGACACTATACTCCGCGACACTATACACCACGACACTATACTCCGCGACACTATGCACCACTTCACTATACTCCACGACACTATACACCACTTCACTATACTCCGCGACACTATACTCCGCGACACTATACACCACGACACTATACTCCACGACACTATAAACCACGACACTATACTCCACGACACTATACACCACGACACTATACTCCGCGACACTATACACCACGACACTATACTCCACGACACTTTTCACCACTTCACTATACTCCGCGACACTATACACCACGACACTACACTCCGCGACACTATACACCACTTCACTACACTCCGCGACACTATACTCCACGACACTTTTCACCACTTCACTATACTCCGCGACACTATACACCACGACACTACACTCCGCGACACTATACACCACTTCACTACACTCCGCGACACTATACACCACTTCACTATACTCCACGACACTACACACCACGACACTATACACCACGACACTATACACTGCGACACTATACACCACGACACTATACTCCACGACACTATACACCACGACACTATACTCCGCGACACTATACACCACGACACTATACTCCGCGACACTATACACCACTTCACTATACTCCACGACACTATACACTACTTCACTATACTCCACGACACTATTCTCCGCGACACTATACACCACGACACTATACTCCACGACACTATACACCACGACACTATACTCCACGACACTATACACCCCGACACTATACTCCGCGACACTATACACCACGACACTATACTCCACGACACTATACACCACTTCACTATACTCCGCGACATTATACACCACGACACTATACTCCACGACACTATACACCACGACACTATACTCCACGACACTATACACCACGACACTATACTCCACGACACTATACACCACTTCACTATACTCCGTGACACTATACACCACGACACTATACTCCACGACACTATACACCACGACACTATACTCCGCGACACTATACACCACGACACTATACTCCGCGACACTATACACCACTTCACTATACTCCACGACACTATACACCACTTCACTATACTCCACGACACTATACACCACGACACTATACTCCACGACACTATACACCACGACACTATACACCACTTCACTATTCTCCGCACACTATACACCACGACACTTTACTCCGCGACACTATACACCACGACACTACACTCCGCGACACTATACACCACTTCACTACACTCCGCGACACTATACACCACTTCACTATACCCCGCGACACTATACACCACGACACTATACTCCGCGACACTATACACCACTTCACTATACTCCACGACACTATACACCACGAGACTATACTCCGCGACACTATACACCACGACACTATACACCACGACACTATACTCCGCTACACTATACACCACGACACTATAATCCGCGACACTATACTCCACGACACTATACACCACGACACTATACTCCGCGACACTATACTCCGCGACACTATACACCACGACACTATACTCCACGACACTATACACCACGACACTATACTCCACGACACTATACACCCCGACACTATACTCCGCGACACTATACACCACGACACTATACTCCACGACACTATACACCACTTCACTATACTTCGCGACACTATACACCACGACACTATACTCCACGACACTATACACCACGACACTATACTCCGCGACACTATACACCACGACACTATACTCCACGACACTATACACCACTTCACTATACTCCGCGACACTATACACCACGATACTATACTCCACGACACTATACACCACGACACTATACTCCGCGACACTATACACCACGACACTATACTCCGCGACACTATACACCACTTCACTATACTCCACGACACTATACACCACGACACTATACTCCGCGACACTATACACCACGACACTATACACCACTTCACTATACTCCGCGACACTATACACCACGACACTATACTCCACGACACTATACACCACGACACTATACTCCGCGACATTATAAACCACGGCACAACACTCCGCGACACTATACACCACGACACTATACTCCACGACACTATACACCACGACACTATACTCCGCGACGCTATACACCACGACACTATACTCCGCGACACTATACACCACTTCACTATACTCCACGACACTATACACCACGACACTATACTCCGCGACACTATACACCACTTCACTATACTCAACGACACAATACACCACGATACTATACTCCACGACACTATACACCACGACACTATACTCCGCGACACTATACACCACGACACTATACTCCGCGACACTATACACCACGACACTATACTCCACGACACTATACACCACGACACTATACTCCACGACACTATACACCACGACACTATACTCCGCGACACTATACACCACTTCACTATACTCCACGACACTATACACTACTTCACTATACTCCGCGACACTATACTCCGCGACACTATACACCACGACACTATACTCCACGACACTAAACACCACGACACTATACTCCACGACACTATACACCCCGACACTATACTCCGCGACACTATACACCACGACACTATACTCCACGACACTATACACCACTTCACTATACTCCGCGACACTATACACCACGACACTATACTCCACGACACTATACACCACGACACTATACTCCACGACACTATACACCACGACACTATACTCCACGACACTATACACCACTTCACTATACTCCGTGACACTATACACCACGACACTATACTCCACGACACTATACACCACGACACTATACTCCGCGACACTATACACCACGACACTATACTCCGCGACACTATACACCACTTCACTATACTCCACGACACTATACACCACTTCACTATACTCCACGACACTATACACCACGACACTATACTCCGCGACACTATACACCACGACACTATACACCACTTCACTATACTCCGCACACTATACACCACGACACTTAACTCCGCGACACTATACACCACGACACTACACTCCGCGACACTATACACCACTTCACTACACTCCGCGACACTATACACCACTTCACTATACTCCGCGACACTATACACCACGACACTATACTCCGCGAAACTATACACCACTTCACTATACTCCACGACACTATACACCACGACACTATACTCCGCGACACTATACACCACGACACTATACACCACGACACTATACTCCGCTACACTATACACCACGACACTATAATCCGCGACACTATACTCCACGACACTATACACCACGACACTATACTCCGCGACACAATACTCCGCGACACTATACACCACGACACTATACTCCACGACACTATACACCACGACACTATACTCCACGACACTATACACCCCGACACTATACTCCGCGACACTATACACCACGACACTATACTCCGCGACACTATACACCACTTCACTATACTCCACGACACTATACACCACGACACTATACTCCGCGACACTATACACCACGACACTATACACCACTTCACTATACTCCGCGACACTATACACCACGACACTATACTCCACGACACTATACACCACGACACTATACTCCGCGACATTATAAACCACGGCACAACACTCCGCGACACTATACACCACGACACTATACTCCACGACACTATACACCACGACACTATACTCCGCGACACTATACACCACGACACTATACTCCGCGTTACTATACACCACTTCACTATACTCAACGACACTATACACCACCACACTATACTCCACGACACTATACACCACGACACTATACTCCGCGACACTATACACCACGACACTAAACACCACGACACTATACTCCACGACACTATACACCCCGACACTATACTCCGCGACACTATACACCACTTCACTATACTCCACGACACTATACACCACGACACTATACTCCGCGACACTATACACCACGACACTATACACCACTTCACTATACTCCGCGACACTATACACCACGACACTATACTCCACGACACTATACACCACGACACTATACTCCGCGACATTATAAACCACGGCACAACACTCCGCGACACTATACACCACGACACTATACTCCACGACACTATACACCACGACACTATACTCCGCGACACTATACACCACGACACTATACTCCGCGACACTATACACCACTTCACTATACTCCACGACACTATACACCACGACACTATACTCCGCGACACTATACATAACTTCAATATACTCAACGACACTATACACCACGACACTATACTCCACGACACTATACACCACGACACTATACTCCGCGACACTATACACCACGACACTATACTCCGCGACACTATACACCACGACACTATACACCACGACACTATACTCCACGACACTATACTCCGCTACACTATACACCACGACACTATAATCCGCGACACTATACTCCACGACACTATACACCACGACACTATACTCCGCGACACTATACTCCGCGACACTATACACCACGACACTATACTCCACGACACTATATACCACGACACTATACTCCACGACACTATACACCCCGACACTATACTCCGCGACACTATACACCACGACACTATACTCCGCGACACTATACACCACGACACTATATACCACTTCACTATACTCCGCACACTATACACCACGACACTTTACTCCGCGACACTATACACCACGACACTATACTCCGCGACACTATACACCACGACACTATACACCACGACACTATACTCCGCGACACTATACACCACGACACTATACTCCACGACACTATACACCACGACACTATACTCCGCGACACTATACACCACGACACTATACTCCGCGACACTATACACCACTTCACTATACTCCACGACACTATACACCACGACACTATACTCCGCGACACTACACACCACGACACTATACACCACGACACTATACTCCGCGATACTATACACCACGACACTATACTCTACGACACTATACACCACGACACTATACTCCGCGACACTATACACCACGACACTATACTCCGCGATACTATACACCACGACACTATACTCCACGACACTATACACCCCGACACTATACTCCGCGACACTATACACCACGACACTATACTCCACGACACTATACACCACTTCACTATACTCCGCGACATTATACACCACGACACTATACTCCACGACACTATACACCACGACACTATACTCCACGACACTATACACCACGACACTATACTCCACGACACTATACACCACTTCACTATACTCCGTGACACTATACACCACGACACTATACTCCACGACACTATACACCACGACACTATACTCCGCGACACTATACACCACGACACTATACTCCGCGACACTATACACCACTTCACTATACTCCACGACACTATACACCACTTCACTATACTCCACGACACTATACACCACGACACTATACTCCACGACACTATACACCACGACACTATACACCACTTCACTATTCTCCGCACACTATACACCACGACACTTTACTCCGCGACACTATACACCACGACACTACACTCCGCGACACTATACACCACTTCACTACACTCCGCGACACTATACACCACTTCACTATACCCCGCGACACTATACACCACGACACTATACTCCGCGACACTATACACCACTTCACTATACTCCACGACACTATACACCACGAGACTATACTCCGCGACACTATACACCACGACACTATACACCACGACACTATACTCCGCTACACTATACACCACGACAAAATAATCCGCGACACTATACTCCACGACACTATACACCACGACACTATACTCCGCGACACTATACTCCGCGACACTATACACCACGACACTATACTCCACGACACTATACACCACGACACTATACTCCACGACACTATACACCCCGACACTATACTCCGCGACACTATACACCACGACACTATACTCCACGACACTATACACCACTTCACTATACTTCGCGACACTATACACCACGACACTATACTCCACGACACTATACACCACGACACTATACTCCGCGACACTATACACCACGACACTATACTCCACGACACTATACACCACTTCACTATACTCCGCGACACTATACACCACGATACTATACTCCACGACACTATACACCACGACACTATACTCCGCGACACTATACACCACGACACTATACTCCGCGACACTATACACCACTTCACTATACTCCACGACACTATACACCACGACACTATACTCCGCGACACTATACACCACGACACTATACACCACTTCACTATACTCCGCGACACTATACACCACGACACTATACTCCACGACACTATACACCACGACACTATACTCCGCGACATTATAAACCACGGCACAACACTCCGCGACACTATACACCACGACACTATACTCCACGACACTATACACCACGACACTATACTCCGCGACGCTATACACCACGACACTATACTCCGCGACACTATACACCACTTCACTATACTCCACGACACTATACACCACGACACTATACTCCGCGACACTATACACCACTTCACTATACTCAACGACACAATACACCACGATACTATACTCCACGACACTATACACCACGACACTATACTCCGCGACACTATACACCACGACACTATACTCCGCGACACTATACACCACGACACTATACTCCACGACACTATACACCACGACACTATACTCCACGACACTATACACCACGACACTATACTCCGCGACACTATACACCACTTCACTATACTCCACGACACTATACACTACTTCACTATACTCCGCGACACTATACTCCGCGACACTATACACCACGACACTATACTCCACGACACTAAACACCACGACACTATACTCCACGACACTATACACCCCGACACTATACTCCGCGACACTATACACCACGACACTATACTCCACGACACTATACACCACTTCACTATACTCCGCGACACTATACACCACGACACTATACTCCACGACACTATACACCACGACACTATACTCCACGACACTATACACCACGACACTATACTCCACGACACTATACACCACTTCACTATACTCCGTGACACTATACACCACGACACTATACTCCACGACACTATACACCACGACACTATACTCCGCGACACTATACACCACGACACTATACTCCGCGACACTATACACCACTTCACTATACTCCACGACACTATACACCACTTCACTATACTCCACGACACTATACACCACGACACTATACTCCGCGACACTATACACCACGACACTATACACCACTTCACTATACTCCGCACACTATACACCACGACACTTAACTCCGCGACACTATACACCACGACACTACACTCCGCGACACTATACACCACTTCACTACACTCCGCGACACTATACACCACTTCACTATACTCCGCGACACTATACACCACGACACTATACTCCGCGAAACTATACACCACTTCACTATACTCCACGACACTATACACCACGACACTATACTCCGCGACACTATACACCACGACACTATACACCACGACACTATACTCCGCTACACTATACACCACGACACTATAATCCGCGACACTATACTCCACGACACTATACACCACGACACTATACTCCGCGACACAATACTCCGCGACACTATACACCACGACACTATACTCCACGACACTATACACCACGACACTATACTCCACGACACTATACACCCCGACACTATACTCCGCGACACTATACACCACGACACTATACTCCGCGACACTATACACCACTTCACTATACTCCACGACACTATACACCACGACACTATACTCCGCGACACTATACACCACGACACTATACACCACTTCACTATACTCCGCGACACTATACACCACGACACTATACTCCACGACACTATACACCACGACACTATACTCCGCGACATTATAAACCACGGCACAACACTCCGCGACACTATACACCACGACACTATACTCCACGACACTATACACCACGACACTATACTCCGCGACACTATACACCACGACACTATACTCCGCGTTACTATACACCACTTCACTATACTCAACGACACTATACACCACCACACTATACTCCACGACACTATACACCACGACACTATACTCCGCGACACTATACACCACGACACTAAACACCACGACACTATACTCCACGACATTATACACCCCGACACTATACTCCGCGACACTATACACCACTTCACTATACTCCACGACACTATACACCACGACACTATACTCCGCGACACTATACACCACGACACTATACACCACTTCACTATACTCCGCGACACTATACACCACGACACTATACTCCACGACACTATACACCACGACACTATACTCCGCGACACTCTACACCACGACACTATACTCCGCGACACTATACACCACTTCACTATACTCCACGACACTATACACTACTTCACTATACTCCGCGACACTATACTCCGCGACACTATACACCACGACACTATACTCCACGACACTATACACCACGACACTATACTCCACGACACTATACACACCGACACTATACTCCGCGACACTATACACCACGACACTATACTCCACGACACTATACACCACTTCACTATACTCCGCGACACTATACACCACGACACTATACTCCACGACACTATACACCACGACACTATACTCCACGACACTATACACCACGACACTATACTCCACGACACTATACACCACTTCACTATACTCCGCGACACTATACACCACGACACTATACTCCACGACACTATACACCACGACACTATACTCCGCGACACTATACACCACGACACTATACTCCGCGACACTATACACCACTTCACTATACTCCACGACACTATACACCACTTCACTATACTCCACGACACTATACACCACGACACTATACTCCGCGACACTATACACCACGACACTATACATCACTTAACTATACTCCGCACACTATACACAACGACACTTTACTCCGCGACACTATACACCACGACACTACACTCCGCGACACTATACACCACTTCACTACACTCCGCGACACTATACACCACTTCACTATACTCCGCGACACTATACACCACGACACTATACTCCGCGACACTATACACCACGACACTATACACCACGACACTATACTCCGCTACACTATACACCACGACACTATAATCCGCGACACTATACTCCACGACACTATACACCACGACACTATACTCCGCGACACAATACTCCGCGACACTATACACCACGACACTATACTCCACGACACTATACACCACTTCACTATACTTCGCGACACTATACACCACGACACTATACTCCACGACACTATACACCACGACACTATACTCCGCGACACTATACACCACGACACTATACTCCGCGATACTATACACCACTTCACTATACTCCGCGATACTATACACCACGATACTATACTCCACGACACTATACACCGCGACACTATACACCACGACACTATACACCACGACACTATACTCCACGACACTATACACCACTTCACTATACTCCGCGACACTATACACAACGACACTATACTCCACGACACTATACACCACGACACTATACTCCGCGAATCTATACACCACGACACTATACTCCACGACACTATACACCACTTCACTATACTCCGCGACACTACACACCACGACACTATACACCACGACACTATACTCCGCTACACTATACACCACGACACTATAATCCGCGACACTATACACCCCGACACTATACTCCGCGACACTATACACCACGACACTATACTCCACGACACTATACACCACTTCACTATACTCCGCGACACTATACACCACGACACTATACTCCACGACACTATACACCACGACACTATACTCCACGACACTATGCACCACGACACTATACTCCACGACACTATACACCACTTCACTATACTCCGCGACACTATACACCACGACACTATACTCCACGACACTATACACCACGACACTATACTCCGCGACACTATACACCACGACACTATACTCCGCGACACTATACACCACTTCACTATACTCCACGACACTATACACCACTTCACTATACTCCACGACACTATACACAACGACACTATACTCCGCGACACTATACACCACGACACTATACACCACTTCACTATACTCCACGACACAATACACCACGACACTTTACTCCGCGACACTATACACCACGACACTACACTCCGCGACACTATACACCACTTCACTACACTCCGCGACACTATACACCACTTCACTATACTCCACGACACTACACACCACGACACTATACACCACGACACTATACTCCGCGACACTATACACCACGACACTATACTCCACGACACTATACACCACGACACTATACTCCGCGACACTATACACCACGACACTATACTCCGCGACACTATACACCACTTCACTATACTCCACGACACTATACACCACTTCACTATACTCCAGGACACTATACACAACGACACTATACTCCGCGACACTATACACCACGACACTATACACCACTTCACTATACTCCACGACACTATACACCACGACACTTTACTCCGCGACACTTTACACCACGACACTACACTCCGCGACACTATACACCACTTCACTACACTCCGCGACACTATACACCACTTCACTATACTCCACGACACTACACACCACGACACTATACACCACGACACTATACTCCGCGACACTATACACCACGACACTATACTCCACGACACTATACACCACGACACTATACTCCGCGACACTATACACCACGACACTATACTCCGCGACACTATGCACCACTTCACTATACTCCACGACACTATACACCACTTCACTATACTCCGCGACACTATACTCCGCGACACTATACACCACGACACTATACTCCACGACACTATAAACCACGACACTATACTCCACGACACTATACACCACGACACTATACTCCGCGACACTATACACCACGACACTATACTCCACGACACTTTTCACCACTTCACTATACTCCGCGACACTATACACCACGACACTACACTCCGCGACACTATACACCACTTCACTACACTCCGCGACACTATACTCCACGACACTTTTCACCACTTCACTATACTCCGCGACACTATACACCACGACACTACACTCCGCGACACTATACACCACTTCACTACACTCCGCGACACTATACACCACTTCACTATACTCCACGACACTACACACCACGACACTATACACCACGACACTATACACTGCGACACTATACACCACGACACTATACTCCACGACACTATACACCACGACACTATACTCCGCGACACTATACACCACGACACTATACTCCGCGACACTATACACCACTTCACTATACTCCACGACACTATACACTACTTCACTATACTCCACGACACTATTCTCCGCGACACTATACACCACGACACTATACTCCACGACACTATACACCACGACACTATACTCCACGACACTATACACCCCGACACTATACTCCGCGACACTATACACCACGACACTATACTCCACGACACTATACACCACTTCACTATACTCCGCGACATTATACACCACGACACTATACTCCACGACACTATACACCACGACACTATACTCCACGACACTATACACCACGACACTATACTCCACGACACTATACACCACTTCACTATACTCCGTGACACTATACACCACGACACTATACTCCACGACACTATACACCACGACACTATACTCCGCGACACTATACACCACGACACTATACTCCGCGACACTATACACCACTTCACTATACTCCACGACACTATACACCACTTCACTATACTCCACGACACTATACACCACGACACTATACTCCACGACACTATACACCACGACACTATACACCACTTCACTATTCTCCGCACACTATACACCACGACACTTTACTCCGCGACACTATACACCACGACACTACACTCCGCGACACTATACACCACTTCACTACACTCCGCGACACTATACACCACTTCACTATACCCCGCGACACTATACACCACGACACTATACTCCGCGACACTATACACCACTTCACTATACTCCACGACACTATACACCACGAGACTATACTCCGCGACACTATACACCACGACACTATACACCACGACACTATACTCCGCTACACTATACACCACGACACTATAATCCGCGACACTATACTCCACGACACTATACACCACGACACTATACTCCGCGACACTATACTCCGCGACACTATACACCACGACACTATACTCCACGACACTATACACCACGACACTATACTCCACGACACTATACACCCCGACACTATACTCCGCGACACTATACACCACGACACTATACTCCACGACACTATACACCACTTCACTATACTTCGCGACACTATACACCACGACACTATACTCCACGACACTATACACCACGACACTATACTCCGCGACACTATACACCACGACACTATACTCCACGACACTATACACCACTTCACTATACTCCGCGACACTATACACCACGATACTATACTCCACGACACTATACACCACGACACTATACTCCGCGACACTATACACCACGACACTATACTCCGCGACACTATACACCACTTCACTATACTCCACGACACTATACACCACGACACTATACTCCGCGACACTATACACCACGACACTATACACCACTTCACTATACTCCGCGACACTATACACCACGACACTATACTCCACGACACTATACACCACGACACTATACTCCGCGACATTATAAACCACGGCACAACACTCCGCGACACTATACACCACGACACTATACTCCACGACACTATACACCACGACACTATACTCCGCGACGCTATACACCACGACACTATACTCCGCGACACTATACACCACTTCACTATACTCCACGACACTATACACCACGACACTATACTCCGCGACACTATACACCACTTCACTATACTCAACGACACAATACACCACGATACTATACTCCACGACACTATACACCACGACACTATACTCCGCGACACTATACACCACGACACTATACTCCGCGACACTATACACCACGACACTATACTCCACGACACTATACACCACGACACTATACTCCACGACACTATACACCACGACACTATACTCCGCGACACTATACACCACTTCACTATACTCCACGACACTATACACTACTTCACTATACTCCGCGACACTATACTCCGCGACACTATACACCACGACACTATACTCCACGACACTAAACACCACGACACTATACTCCACGACACTATACACCCCGACACTATACTCCGCGACACTATACACCACGACACTATACTCCACGACACTATACACCACTTCACTATACTCCGCGACACTATACACCACGACACTATACTCCACGACACTATACACCACGACACTATACTCCACGACACTATACACCACGACACTATACTCCACGACACTATACACCACTTCACTATACTCCGTGACACTATACACCACGACACTATACTCCACGACACTATACACCACGACACTATACTCCGCGACACTATACACCACGACACTATACTCCGCGACACTATACACCACTTCACTATACTCCACGACACTATACACCACTTCACTATACTCCACGACACTATACACCACGACACTATACTCCGCGACACTATACACCACGACACTATACACCACTTCACTATACTCCGCACACTATACACCACGACACTTAACTCCGCGACACTATACACCACGACACTATACTCCACGACACTATACACCACGACACTATACTCCACGACACTATACACCACGACACTATACTCCACGACACTATACACCACTTCACTATACTCCGTGACACTATACACCACGACACTATACTCCACGACACTATACACCACGACACTATACTCCGCGACACTATACACCACGACACTATACTCCACGACACTATACACCACTTCACTATACTCCACGACACTATACACCACGACACTATACTCCGCGACACTATACACCACGACACTATACATCACTTAACTATACTCCGCACACTATACACAACGACACTTTACTCCGCGACACTATACACCACGACACTACACTCCGCGACACTATACACCACTTCACTACACTCCGCGACACTATACACCACTTCACTATACTCCGCGACACTATACACCACGACACTATACTCCGCGACACTATACACCACGACACTATACACCACGACACTATACTCCGCTACACTATACACCACGACACTATAATCCGCGACACTATACTCCACGACACTATACACCACGACACTATACTCCGCGACACAATACTCCGCGACACTATACACCACGACACTATACTCCACGACACTATACACCACTTCACTATACTTCGCGACACTATACACCACGACACTATACTCCACGACACTATACACCACGACACTATACTCCGCGACACTATACACCACGACACTATACTCCGCGATACTATACACCACTTCACTATACTCCGCGATACTATACACCACGATACTATACTCCACGACACTATACACCGCGACACTATACACCACGACACTATACACCACGACACTATACTCCACGACACTATACACCACTTCACTATACTCCGCGACACTATACACAACGACACTATACTCCACGACACTATACACCACGACACTATACTCCGCGAATCTATACACCACGACACTATACTCCACGACACTATACACCACTTCACTATACTCCGCGACACTACACACCACGACACTATACACCACGACACTATACTCCGCTACACTATACACCACGACACTATAATCCGCGACACTATACACCCCGACACTATACTCCGCGACACTATACACCACGACACTATACTCCACGACACTATACACCACTTCACTATACTCCGCGACACTATACACCACGACACTATACTCCACGACACTATACACCACGACACTATACTCCACGACACTATGCACCACGACACTATACTCCACGACACTATACACCACTTCACTATACTCCGCGACACTATACACCACGACACTATACTCCACGACACTATACACCACGACACTATACTCCGCGACACTATACACCACGACACTATACTCCGCGACACTATACACCACTTCACTATACTCCACGACACTATACACCACTTCACTATACTCCACGACACTATACACAACGACACTATACTCCGCGACACTATACACCACGACACTATACACCACTTCACTATACTCCACGACACAATACACCACGACACTTTACTCCGCGACACTATACACCACGACACTACACTCCGCGACACTATACACCACTTCACTACACTCCGCGACACTATACACCACTTCACTATACTCCACGACACTACACACCACGACACTATACACCACGACACTATACTCCGCGACACTATACACCACGACACTATACTCCACGACACTATACACCACGACACTATACTCCGCGACACTATACACCACGACACTATACTCCGCGACACTATACACCACTTCACTATACTCCACGACACTATACACCACTTCACTATACTCCAGGACACTATACACAACGACACTATACTCCGCGACACTATACACCACGACACTATACACCACTTCACTATACTCCACGACACTATACACCACGACACTTTACTCCGCGACACTTTACACCACGACACTACACTCCGCGACACTATACACCACTTCACTACACTCCGCGACACTATACACCACTTCACTATACTCCACGACACTACACACCACGACACTATACACCACGACACTATACTCCGCGACACTATACACCACGACACTATACTCCACGACACTATACACCACGACACTATACTCCGCGACACTATACACCACGACACTATACTCCGCGACACTATGCACCACTTCACTATACTCCACGACACTATACACCACTTCACTATACTCCGCGACACTATACTCCGCGACACTATACACCACGACACTATACTCCACGACACTATAAACCACGACACTATACTCCACGACACTATACACCACGACACTATACTCCGCGACACTATACACCACGACACTATACTCCACGACACTTTTCACCACTTCACTATACTCCGCGACACTATACACCACGACACTACACTCCGCGACACTATACACCACTTCACTACACTCCGCGACACTATACTCCACGACACTTTTCACCACTTCACTATACTCCGCGACACTATACACCACGACACTACACTCCGCGACACTATACACCACTTCACTACACTCCGCGACACTATACACCACTTCACTATACTCCACGACACTACACACCACGACACTATACACCACGACACTATACACTGCGACACTATACACCACGACACTATACTCCACGACACTATACACCACGACACTATACTCCGCGACACTATACACCACGACACTATACTCCGCGACACTATACACCACTTCACTATACTCCACGACACTATACACTACTTCACTATACTCCACGACACTATTCTCCGCGACACTATACACCACGACACTATACTCCACGACACTATACACCACGACACTATACTCCACGACACTATACACCCCGACACTATACTCCGCGACACTATACACCACGACACTATACTCCACGACACTATACACCACTTCACTATACTCCGCGACATTATACACCACGACACTATACTCCACGACACTATACACCACGACACTATACTCCACGACACTATACACCACGACACTATACTCCACGACACTATACACCACTTCACTATACTCCGTGACACTATACACCACGACACTATACTCCACGACACTATACACCACGACACTATACTCCGCGACACTATACACCACGACACTATACTCCGCGACACTATACACCACTTCACTATACTCCACGACACTATACACCACTTCACTATACTCCACGACACTATACACCACGACACTATACTCCACGACACTATACACCACGACACTATACACCACTTCACTATTCTCCGCACACTATACACCACGACACTTTACTCCGCGACACTATACACCACGACACTACACTCCGCGACACTATACACCACTTCACTACACTCCGCGACACTATACACCACTTCACTATACCCCGCGACACTATACACCACGACACTATACTCCGCGACACTATACACCACTTCACTATACTCCACGACACTATACACCACGAGACTATACTCCGCGACACTATACACCACGACACTATACACCACGACACTATACTCCGCTACACTATACACCACGACACTATAATCCGCGACACTATACTCCACGACACTATACACCACGACACTATACTCCGCGACACTATACTCCGCGACACTATACACCACGACACTATACTCCACGACACTATACACCACGACACTATACTCCACGACACTATACACCCCGACACTATACTCCGCGACACTATACACCACGACACTATACTCCACGACACTATACACCACTTCACTATACTTCGCGACACTATACACCACGACACTATACTCCACGACACTATACACCACGACACTATACTCCGCGACACTATACACCACGACACTATACTCCACGACACTATACACCACTTCACTATACTCCGCGACACTATACACCACGATACTATACTCCACGACACTATACACCACGACACTATACTCCGCGACACTATACACCACGACACTATACTCCGCGACACTATACACCACTTCACTATACTCCACGACACTATACACCACGACACTATACTCCGCGACACTATACACCACGACACTATACACCACTTCACTATACTCCGCGACACTATACACCACGACACTATACTCCACGACACTATACACCACGACACTATACTCCGCGACATTATAAACCACGGCACAACACTCCGCGACACTATACACCACGACACTATACTCCACGACACTATACACCACGACACTATACTCCGCGACGCTATACACCACGACACTATACTCCGCGACACTATACACCACTTCACTATACTCCACGACACTATACACCACGACACTATACTCCGCGACACTATACACCACTTCACTATACTCAACGACACAATACACCACGATACTATACTCCACGACACTATACACCACGACACTATACTCCGCGACACTATACACCACGACACTATACTCCGCGACACTATACACCACGACACTATACTCCACGACACTATACACCACGACACTATACTCCACGACACTATACACCACGACACTATACTCCGCGACACTATACACCACTTCACTATACTCCACGACACTATACACTACTTCACTATACTCCGCGACACTATACTCCGCGACACTATACACCACGACACTATACTCCACGACACTAAACACCACGACACTATACTCCACGACACTATACACCCCGACACTATACTCCGCGACACTATACACCACGACACTATACTCCACGACACTATACACCACTTCACTATACTCCGCGACACTATACACCACGACACTATACTCCACGACACTATACACCACGACACTATACTCCACGACACTATACACCACGACACTATACTCCACGACACTATACACCACTTCACTATACTCCGTGACACTATACACCACGACACTATACTCCACGACACTATACACCACGACACTATACTCCGCGACACTATACACCACGACACTATACTCCGCGACACTATACACCACTTCACTATACTCCACGACACTATACACCACTTCACTATACTCCACGACACTATACACCACGACACTATACTCCGCGACACTATACACCACGACACTATACACCACTTCACTATACTCCGCACACTATACACCACGACACTTAACTCCGCGACACTATACACCACGACACTACACTCCGCGACACTATACACCACTTCACTACACTCCGCGACACTATACACCACTTCACTATACTCCGCGACACTATACACCACGACACTATACTCCGCGAAACTATACACCACTTCACTATACTCCACGACACTATACACCACGACACTATACTCCGCGACACTATACACCACGACACTATACACCACGACACTATACTCCGCTACACTATACACCACGACACTATAATCCGCGACACTATACTCCACGACACTATACACCACGACACTATACTCCGCGACACAATACTCCGCGACACTATACACCACGACACTATACTCCACGACACTATACACCACGACACTATACTCCACGACACTATACACCCCGACACTATACTCCGCGACACTATACACCACGACACTATACTCCGCGACACTATACACCACTTCACTATACTCCACGACACTATACACCACGACACTATACTCCGCGACACTATACACCACGACACTATACACCACTTCACTATACTCCGCGACACTATACACCACGACACTATACTCCACGACACTATACACCACGACACTATACTCCGCGACATTATAAACCACGGCACAACACTCCGCGACACTATACACCACGACACTATACTCCACGACACTATACACCACGACACTATACTCCGCGACACTATACACCACGACACTATACTCCGCGTTACTATACACCACTTCACTATACTCAACGACACTATACACCACCACACTATACTCCACGACACTATACACCACGACACTATACTCCGCGACACTATACACCACGACACTAAACACCACGACACTATACTCCACGACACTATACACCCCGACACTATACTCCGCGACACTATACACCACTTCACTATACTCCACGACACTATACACCACGACACTATACTCCGCGACACTATACACCACGACACTATACACCACTTCACTATACTCCGCGACACTATACACCACGACACTATACTCCACGACACTATACACCACGACACTATACTCCGCGACATTATAAACCACGGCACAACACTCCGCGACACTATACACCACGACACTATACTCCACGACACTATACACCACGACACTATACTCCGCGACACTATACACCACGACACTATACTCCGCGACACTATACACCACTTCACTATACTCCACGACACTATACACCACGACACTATACTCCGCGACACTATACATAACTTCACTATACTCAACGACACTATACACCACGACACTATACTCCACGACACTATACACCACGACACTATACTCCGCGACACTATACACCACGACACTATACTCCGCGACACTATACACCACGACACTATACACCACGACACTATACTCCACGACACTATACTCCGCTACACTATACACCACGACACTATAATCCGCGACACTATACTCCACGACACTATACACCACGACACTATACTCCGCGACACTATACTCCGCGACACTATACACCACGACACTATACTCCACGACACTATATACCACGACACTATACTCCACGACACTATACACCCCGACACTATACTCCGCGACACTATACACCACGACACTATACTCCGCGACACTATACACCACGACACTATATACCACTTCACTATACTCCGCACACTATACACCACGACACTTTACTCCGCGACACTATACACCACGACACTATACTCCGCGACACTATACACCACGACACTATACACCACGACACTATACTCCGCGACACTATACACCACGACACTATACTCCACGACACTATACACCACGACACTATACTCCGCGACACTATACACCACGACACTATACTCCGCGACACTATACACCACTTCACTATACTCCACGACACTATACACCACGACACTATACTCTGCGACACTACACACCACGACACTATACACCACGACACTATACTCCGCGATACTATACACCACGACACTATACTCTACGACACTATACACCACGACACTATACTCCGCGACACTATACACCACGACACTATACTCCGCGATACTATACACCACGACACTATACTCCACGACACTATACACCCCGACACTATACTCCGCGACACTATACACCACGACACTATACTCCACGACACTATACACCACTTCACTATACTCCGCGACATTATACACCACGACACTATACTCCACGACACTATACACCACGACACTATACTCCACGACACTATACACCACGACACTATACTCCACGACACTATACACCACTTCACTATACTCCGTGACACTATACACCACGACACTATACTCCACGACACTATACACCACGACACTATACTCCGCGACACTATACACCACGACACTATACTCCGCGACACTATACACCACTTCACTATACTCCACGACACTATACACCACTTCACTATACTCCACGACACTATACACCACGACACTATACTCCACGACACTATACACCACGACACTATACACCACTTCACTATTCTCCGCACACTATACACCACGACACTTTACTCCGCGACACTATACACCACGACACTACACTCCGCGACACTATACACCACTTCACTACACTCCGCGACACTATACACCACTTCACTATACCCCGCGACACTATACACCACGACACTATACTCCGCGACACTATACACCACTTCACTATACTCCACGACACTATACACCACGAGACTATACTCCGCGACACTATACACCACGACACTATACACCACGACACTATACTCCGCTACACTATACACCACGACAAAATAATCCGCGACACTATACTCCACGACACTATACACCACGACACTATACTCCGCGACACTATACTCCGCGACACTATACACCACGACACTATACTCCACGACACTATACACCACGACACTATACTCCACGACACTATACACCCCGACACTATACTCCGCGACACTATACACCACGACACTATACTCCACGACACTATACACCACTTCACTATACTTCGCGACACTATACACCACGACACTATACTCCACGACACTATACACCACGACACTATACTCCGCGACACTATACACCACGACACTATACTCCACGACACTATACACCACTTCACTATACTCCGCGACACTATACACCACGATACTATACTCCACGACACTATACACCACGACACTATACTCCGCGACACTATACACCACGACACTATACTCCGCGACACTATACACCACTTCACTATACTCCACGACACTATACACCACGACACTATACTCCGCGACACTATACACCACGACACTATACACCACTTCACTATACTCCGCGACACTATACACCACGACACTATACTCCACGACACTATACACCACGACACTATACTCCGCGACATTATAAACCACGGCACAACACTCCGCGACACTATACACCACGACACTATACTCCACGACACTATACACCACGACACTATACTCCGCGACGCTATACACCACGACACTATACTCCGCGACACTATACACCACTTCACTATACTCCACGACACTATACACCACGACACTATACTCCGCGACACTATACACCACTTCACTATACTCAACGACACAATACACCACGATACTATACTCCACGACACTATACACCACGACACTATACTCCGCGACACTATACACCACGACACTATACTCCGCGACACTATACACCACGACACTATACTCCACGACACTATACACCACGACACTATACTCCACGACACTATACACCCCGACACTATACTCCGCGACACTATACACCACGACACTATACTCCACGACACTATACACCACTTCACTATACTTCGCGACACTATACACCACGACACTATACTCCACGACACTATACACCACGACACTATACTCCGCGACACTATACACCACGACACTATACTCCACGACACTATACACCACTTCACTATACTCCGCGACACTATACACCACGATACTATACTCCACGACACTATACACCACGACACTATACTCCGCGACACTATACACCACGACACTATACTCCGCGACACTATACACCACTTCACTATACTCCACGACACTATACACCACGACACTATACTCCGCGACACTATACACCACGACACTATACACCACTTCACTATACTCCGCGACACTATACACCACGACACTATACTCCACGACACTATACACCACGACACTATACTCCGCGACATTATAAACCACGGCACAACACTCCGCGACACTATACACCACGACACTATACTCCACGACACTATACACCACGACACTATACTCCGCGACACTATACACCACTTCACTATACTCAACGACACAATACACCACGATACTATACTCCACGACACTATACACCACGACACTATACTCCGCGACACTATACACCACGACACTATACTCCGCGACACTATACACCACGACACTATACTCCACGACACTATACACCACGACACTATACTCCACGACACTATACACCACGACACTATACTCCGCGACACTATACACCACTTCACTATACTCCACGACACTATACACTACTTCACTATACTCCGCGACACTATACTCCGCGACACTATACACCACGACACTATACTCCACGACACTAAACACCACGACACTATACTCCACGACACTATACACCCCGACACTATACTCCGCGACACTATACACCACGACACTATACTCCACGACACTATACACCACTTCACTATACTCCGCGACACTATACACCACGACACTATACTCCACGACACTATACACCACGACACTATACTCCACGACACTATACACCACGACACTATACTCCACGACACTATACACCACTTCACTATACTCCGTGACACTATACACCACGACACTATACTCCACGACACTATACACCACGACACTATACTCCGCGACACTATACACCACGACACTATACTCCGCGACACTATACACCACTTCACTATACTCCACGACACTATACACCACTTCACTATACTCCACGACACTATACACCACGACACTATACTCCGCGACACTATACACCACGACACTATACACCACTTCACTATACTCCGCACACTATACACCACGACACTTAACTCCGCGACACTATACACCACGACACTACACTCCGCGACACTATACACCACTTCACTACACTCCGCGACACTATACACCACTTCACTATACTCCGCGACACTATACACCACGACACTATACTCCGCGAAACTATACACCACTTCACTATACTCCACGACACTATACACCACGACACTATACTCCGCGACACTATACACCACGACACTATACACCACGACACTATACTCCGCTACACTATACACCACGACACTATAATCCGCGACACTATACTCCACGACACTATACACCACGACACTATACTCCGCGACACAATACTCCGCGACACTATACACCACGACACTATACTCCACGACACTATACACCACGACACTATACTCCACGACACTATACACCCCGACACTATACTCCGCGACACTATACACCACGACACTATACTCCGCGACACTATACACCACTTCACTATACTCCACGACACTATACACCACGACACTATACTCCGCGACACTATACACCACGACACTATACACCACTTCACTATACTCCGCGACACTATACACCACGACACTATACTCCACGACACTATACACCACGACACTATACTCCGCGACATTATAAACCACGGCACAACACTCCGCGACACTATACACCACGACACTATACTCCACGACACTATACACCACGACACTATACTCCGCGACACTATACACCACGACACTATACTCCGCGTTACTATACACCACTTCACTATACTCAACGACACTATACACCACCACACTATACTCCACGACACTATACACCACGACACTATACTCCGCGACACTATACACCACGACACTAAACACCACGACACTATACTCCACGACATTATACACCCCGACACTATACTCCGCGACACTATACACCACTTCACTATACTCCACGACACTATACACCACGACACTATACTCCGCGACACTATACACCACGACACTATACACCACTTCACTATACTCCGCGACACTATACACCACGACACTATACTCCACGACACTATACACCACGACACTATACTCCGCGACATTATAAACCACGGCACAACACTCCGCGACACTATACACCACGACACTATACTCCACGACACTATACACCACGACACTATACTCCGCGACACTATACACCACGACACTATACTCCGCGACACTATACACCACTTCACTATACTCCACGACACTATACACCACGACACTATACTCCGCGACACTATACATAACTTCACTATACTCAACGACACTATACACCACGACACTATACTCCACGACACTATACACCACGACACTATACTCCGCGACACTATACACCACGACACTATACTCCGCGACACTATACACCACGACACTATACACCACGACACTATACTCCACGACACTATACTCCGCTACACTATACACCACGACACTATAATCCGCGACACTATACTCCACGACACTATACACCACGACACTATACACCACGACACTATACTCCGCGACACTATACACCACGACACTATATACCACTTCACTATACTCCGCACACTATACACCACGACACTTTACTCCGCGACACTATACACCACGACACTATACTCCGCGACACTATACACCACGACACTATACACCACGACACTATACTCCGCGACACTATACACCACGACACTATACTCCACGACACTATACACCACGACACTATACTCCGCGACACTATACACCACGACACTATACTCCGCGACACTATACACCACTTCACTATACTCCACGACACTATACACCACGACACTATACTCCGCGACACTACACACCACGACACTATACACCACGACACTATACTCCGCGATACTATACACCACGACACTATACTCTACGACACTATACACCACGACACTATACTCCGCGACACTATACACCACGACACTATACTCCGCGATACTATACACCACTTCACTATACTCCACGACACTATACACCGCGACACTATACACCACGACACTATACACCACGACACTATACTCCACGACACTATACACCACTTCACTATACTCCGCGACACTATACACAACGACACTATACTCCACGACACTATACACCACGACACTATACTCCGCGAATCTATACACCACGACACTATACTCCACGACACTATACACCACTTCACTATACTCCGCGACACTACACACCACGACACTATACACCACGACACTATACTCCGCTACACTATACACCACGACACTATAATCCGCGACACTATACACCCCGACACTATACTCCGCGACACTATACACCACGACACTATACTCCACGACACTATACACCACTTCACTATACTCCGCGACACTATACACCACGACACTATAATCCACGACACTATACACCACGACACTATACTCCACGACACTATACACCACTTCACAATACTCCGCGACACTATACACCACGACTCTATACTCCACGACACTATACACCACGACACTATACTCCGCGACACTATACACCACGACACTATACTCCGCGACACTATACACCACTTCACTATACTCCACGACACTATACACCACTTCACTATACTCCACGACACTATACACAACGACACTATACTCCGCGACACTATACACCACGACACTATACACCACTTCACTATACTCCACGACACAATACACCACGACACTTTACTCCACGACACTATACACCACGACACTACACTCCGCGACACTATACACCACTTCACTACACTCCGCGACACTATACACCACTTCACTATACTCCACGACACTACACACCACGACACTATACACCACGACACTATACTCCGCGACACTATACACCACGACACTATACTCCACGACACTATACACTACGACACTATACTCCGCGACACTATACACCACGACACTATACTCCGCGACACTATGCACCACTTCACTATACTCCACGACACTATACACCACTTCACTATACTCCGCGACACTATACTCCGCGACACTATACACCACGACACTATACTCCACGACACTATACACCACGACACTATACTCCACGACACTATACACCCCGACACTATACTCCGCGACACTATACACCACGACACTATACTCCACGACACTATACACCACTTCACTATACTCCGCGACACTATACACCACGACACTATACTCCGCGACACTATACACCACGACACTATACTCCACGACACTATACACCACTTCACTATACTCCGCGACACTATACACCACGATACTATACTCCACGACACTATACACCACGACACTATACTCCGCGAATCTATACACCACGACACTATACTCCACGACACATTTTCTCTACATCAGTTCAACTTAACCATCCTTAACCTAACCTTAGTTAGAAAGGGATATAACTCACCAAAACTATTTAATTACCATTTACCTTATTTTCCTTATCCTAACCTATAACTAGAGGGTTTAGACCCCCCTTTACCTCGAAATTATAGTATAGGGTTAAATTGGGGAATGTTAGGTTTATATGTGAAAATATATTCCTACCTTAAATATATAGCATAATTTCGAGGTAAAGGGGGGTCTAAACCCTCTAGTTATAGGTTAGGATAAGGAAAATAAGGTAAATGGTAATTAAATAGTTTTGGTGAGTTATATCCCTTTCTAACTAAGGTTAGGTTAAGGATGGTTAAGTTGAACTGATGTAGAGAAAATTCCCATTATTATCATATTTTCCATTAACCTCCCTCCCCCCAGGTAATAGAGGTTAGGTTGAGGATGGATGAATTATGTGAAAAGAAAATATGCTACGAGTATGATGCAATGCTGAACCAAGATTCGTGTATCAGAGGTTAGGTCCAGGGAGGTAGGGTTGATGCATAAACAACACCTTCTTCCCATAAATACAATAAATTTGAAGTTAGATAAAGGGAGGTTAGGCCCAGGATGGCTGGGTTGATGCACAAATAACACGGTCCTCCCATATTTATGATAAATTTGAAGTTAGATAAATGGAGGTTAGGTCCAGGACGGTTGGGTTGTTGCACAAACAACACGTCCTTCCATATTTATGATAAATTTAAAGTTAGATGAAGGGAGGTTAGGTCCAGGACGGTTGGGTTGATGTGTAAAAACAAAACACATACCCAACACCATATCTACAATATTGAACACAGTTCCAAGTTTTAAAGGAGAGGGGCTGTTAGGTCCATATCCAAAACATCACTTTTCTATGAATATGGTTTCAATGTTCAACAAAGAACCTAGCAGGTTAGGCACAGTGCGGATAGGTTCATATCCAAAACTTTAGTTTTTGAAGAAAAATAGATAAAATATTCAACAAAGCTCCAAGACTCTTGTTAGGTCCATATTCAAAACATCACTTTTCTATGAATATGGTTTCAATGTTCAACAAAGAACCTCGCAGGTTAGGCACAGTGCGGATAGGTTCATATCCAAAACTTCAGTTTTTGAAGAAAAAAATAGATAAAATATTCAACAAAGCTCCAAGACTCTTGCAGGTTAGGACGGGCATTTAGGTTCATATCCAAAAAACATCACTTCTCTGAGTATATGTAGTATCAGAGGCTAGGTCCAGGTTTAGATGGAATGGATGAAAATGTGGGTAAAATGGGTTTTGGCTGTGCTATGATACACAACATTTAGGCATATTTGGTGGGAATTGTCTCCAATTTGATGGCGATAGCTTAAATTTCCCCAACTTTAATCAAATCTGCTAGGTCAGGGATAGGTAAGGCTATGTAGGGTAGGTTGGAATATGTGAAAACTCCGGTAAAATGGTCTTTGGCTGAGCTATGTAACAAATCATTTTGGGTAGAAATTGTCTTAAATTAGGTTGAATTTAGGTGAGTAAGCATAAATTTCACGAACTCTAATCAAATCTAGCTTGGGATATGCTAGGTTAGGTTAGGTGAGGCTGTGTAAGGTAAGATGGAATAGGTGAAAACTTGGGGTGAAATGAACTTTGACCATGCTAAGATACAAAACATTTGGGTATATTCGGTGGAAATTGGCATAAATTAGGTAAAATTTAGGTTGGAAAGGCATAAATTTTGCCAACTATAATCAAATCTGACTTTGGATATGCCAGGAGAGGATGGGTAGGGTTGTCTAGGGCAGGTTGGAATAGGTGAAAACTCAGCTAAAATGAGCTTTGGCCGTGCTATGTTCAAAAAAATTTTTGGGTATATTTGGTGGAAATTGTCTTAAATTAGGTGAAATTTATATGGGATAACTTAAATTTCGCCGACTTTAACCAAATCTAGGTTTGGATATGCTAGGATAGGTTAGGTAAGGTTGCGTAGGGTAGGATGGAATAAGAGAAAATGTCGGTAAGAATGGGCTTTGACAGTGCTGTGATACAGAACATTTGGATATATTTGGTGGGAATTGCCTTAAATTAGATAGAATTTAGGTGGGATAGCTTAAATTTAGCCGACTTTAACCAAATCTAGGTTTAGATATGCTAGGATAGGTTAGGTAAGGTTGCGTAGGGTAGGATGGAATAGGAGAAAATGTAGGTAAAAATGGGCTTTGGCAGTGCTGTGATACAGAACATTTGGATATATTTGGTGGGAATTGCCTTAAATTAGATAGAATTTAGGTGGGATAGCTTAAATTTAGCCGACTTTAACCAAATCTAGGTTTAGATATGCTAGGATAGGTTAGGTAAGGTTGCGTAGGGTAGGATGGAATAGGAGAAAATGTAGGTAAAAATGGGCTTTGGCAGTGCTGTGATACAGAACATTTGGATATATTTGGTGGGAATTGCCTTAAATTAGATAGAATTTAGGTGGGATAGCTTAAATTTAGCCGACTTTAACCAAATCTAGGTTTAGATATGCTAGGATAGGTTAGGTAAGGTTGCGTAGGGTAGGATGGAATAGGAGAAAATGTAGGTAAAAATGGGCTTTGGCAGTGCTGTGATACAGAACATTTGGATATATTTGGTGGGAATTGCCTTAAATTAGATAGAATTTAGGTGGGATAGCTTAAATTTAGCCGACTTTAACCAAATCTAGGTTTGGATATGGTAGGATAGGTTAGGTAAGGTTGCATAGGGTAGGATGGAATAGGAGAAAATGTAGGTAAAAATGGGCTTTGGAAGTGCTGTGATATGAAACATTTGGGTATATTTGGTAAAATTTAGGTGGCATAGAATGAATTTCGCCGACTTTAACCACATCCAGGTTTGGATATGCTAGGTCAGGTTAGGTGAGGTTGTGTAGGGTAGTATGGAATAGGAGAAAATGGGCTTTGGCGATGCTATGATACACAACATTTGGGTATATTTGGTGGAAATTGCCTTAAATTTGGTGAAATTTAGGTGGCATAGCATACATTTCGCCAACTTTAACCAAATCCAGGGTTGGATATGCTAGGTCAGGTTTGGTGAGGTCGTGTAGGGAAGGACATATATAATATCTTAGGGTAATGAACTAGTATGTTTATGAAATAGTGTAAATTTTCCTATTTGGGGTTCGTGCTATATGGCAGACTCATATAATGTATGGACAGAGGCGACATAGGTTTGTATGTGAGGATATGGGATGCTCATATTTAGTAAGTTTAGCTAGGTAGAATTTAGTCAAATTTGCGTAGTATAAGTATATTTTTGATAGATTTAGATGAATTTAAGTTTTAACAGGATGCATTTTGATAAGATATAGCAAATTTGTCTAAAATTAGCATAGAAAATACTGACTCTACCTAACCCCACCTGCCCTAACATAACTAAGGCTAGAACAAATAAGTCTGTTAGATGGTTTGAATAAATACATAAATATGGTGGTCTGATTGGAGAGAATGTAACAAGGTAGTTATTAATAAGACATAAAAACAGTGGACATATGTTAGATGAATAGTTTAGCACTAATAATGTTGATATCTTAATGGAAAAGAATGTGTTATATATTGAGCTCATTGGAAGTTATAAGAAACATTTTTATATGTGAAATTCTGACTTTTTGGGAGTTGGTTAAACTCAGCATATTATAATTAATGTCCTAAATATACCCAGAAAAATATCATGCAAATTGTGTATTGTTTGACCCAGTTGGTTGTGTTTGTACATATATAGCACAATTAATATACTTGTGTATTAATTGTGCAGATTATGTATTTTGCATATGTTGTATGATTATTGAAATTATGTATTGATTATATTTCTATAAATTGTGTATTGTTTTGTGCAAGTTGTATGTATTAATTGTATATGTTTTTGTATGTGTATTTGTGGAAATTGCATAGTTGTGGATTTAATGAATATGTGCTGGTTATGTATTGTTCATATTTTGGTAAGTTGTGTATTGATTATATTTTTGAGCAAGTTGTGTAAATGTCGCAATTGTATTTGTGTAAATCGTGTATTTATGCTAGTTGTGTATTTTCATATTTGGGGTAGTTATGTATTGTACGTATTTGCGCTAGATATGCATTTGTGCAAGTTGTGTGTAATAAATATGAAAGATGTGTAATATTGTATAAGTTGTGTATTAATTGCGCATGTTGTGTAATTGCATATGGACGAATTGTTTATTTAAACCTTTGGGTATTGATTGTCATTGTGCAAGCTGAGTAATTATATAGCAAGTTTTCTTGTATTAATTGTGCAAAGATGTAAAATAATTACACAAACTGTGTAATAATTTTTGTGATAATAGTGCATTTATGCAAGTTGTGTTTTTAATATGTTGAAGTGTAACTGGTGAAACTGTATTTGTGTGTGAAAATTGTGTATTTTGTGTAAGCTCTGTAATTTGATAAAATAGATCTTTATGGTGTAAGTGTATTTTGGTTTATGAGACAATGTGTGGGTATTTTGTGAAAATTACGTTTGTGAAATTGTATAATTTTAGTTAAAGTGCATTTTTTATTGTCTAAATGCATAAGCATTTTGATATATTTGTGCAAAATACCGTACTTTGTGTAAATGTCATACTCTGAGTGTACATGCAATATTGTGTAAATGGTATATTTTTGTTTGCAACTGACATATTTTTGTATGAAAATCTCATATTTTTTTATGTGATGGTATATTTGAGTGTAAATAATATATTTTGTGCATAAATGGCATATTTGGTGTGTAAATGCTATATTTTCTGTGTGTATGGCATAAATTACATCTGATTAATGGGGAAATGGTGGCAAAAACTAGGCTATTCTCTATGAATGCATAGGTTTTGAAGTATGTGTAGGTATGCATGATTGTATTTACGAGTGTTGGTTTAGAAACAAGTTAGCTGATTTGCGCAGCAAGACTAGGATTTTTTGAGGTGTAGAAATGATTTGCCTATGAATATAGTGGCTAACATCCAGCTGAGTTGCTAGATGGATGAATTGAGGTGCGACATTTGGATATCTATTTGATGGATGTGAGGACAGTTGACTAGCCTATGAACACAGCCACTAATCCGCTGTACTGCCAGATGTGTGGTAACTACTTGTGGATTATAGTAGAATATCTAGATATAGGGTTTTCATAATTGCTGTTGTGTATAAAACTAGAATAAGAGCTATTTATTAAAACTATTATTGTAAACTAATACTTTAAGTGGGATCCCTTGGTTGTTTTAAGCATAGGGTGGATATGAATGAGATTGGGTGGAAGTATATAGGAGCTGCCTCGTATGGGCCAATAGGACCTCTGCAGTTGCCTTTATTCTGATGTTCAGCTCACCTGCTATGCTGCCAGATGTACGATTCTGCTTAAATTGCAGTACGACATTTGGGCTTCTGTTATACTTTTGAACTTATCACTGAATAATGATTACAGTTGTGGATGACTAAAATGTATATTCTTAGTCCTCTGATTAGGTTAGGTGGGGATGGGTAGTCTAGTCATTTTTGAATAATAACATCAAATACTCATGCCAGTAGGACGCCAAAGGTCGCATTGGTTGTCTGGTGACGTCATACATAGTTGACCAGTAAGGTACTGTAATACCTTCACACCTATATGCTAATGACCATCAATACATTATCCCTATACCTGAGCTCGCTTTTCACGATGTCACTAAACAACAACAATAACTGTTCTGTAGAATGTATTTGTTTGTTATATATAATAAGATAGGATAGGTTAGGTTAGGAAGGTTTGGTCGGGTTTATGAATAACAGAAAATATAAGTAATGAGCGAAAATACGAGCCATTGTACAAGAATATCAACTCTGATGAAGCACAGAGTATAGGTGAGGTATTAAGCTAGATTAAGAGTTCACACTTATGTGTGAACCTCCTGGGATCCGCATTTAGCCCGTTTACGCCTCGCGCCACATTAGGGACGATGACGTCACAAAAGGCGGTAACTGCAGAAGGCCTTATTTCAAAATATGAGAGGCTTGCTTTTCATTGAAGTCACCATGCCTGGCAGGGGACTGTTAGTTTATACAGTAATATTGGATTAGTACTGAAATCGCATTGAAGTCTCCACGCCTGGCAGGGGACTGTTTTCATACAAATGGATGATAGTGGGTTTTCAATTTTATTTGCCCTATGCTCAATAAACGATCCTTGAAGAAAGATGGACAAAGCTTAAATTACATTCTCTAGATAGACGAAGAACAAATAGGGGTGACATGATAGACGTGTGACTGAATGGTCATAGTAAAGGGGAATATTAATGACCCATTATTGGTATCAACATGAAACAGAACAGGAATGAATTGGATAAATTATATATTTAGGAAAAAGACCTGGGTAAATATTGGTAACAGGGGAAGAACTCGAAAAATACACAAATAACTTCTTGCAGTGCTGCTCCCCTTTTGTTTCATGCAATGACCGATGGTTGGAAGTAAATAGGAAATTTATAATAGTCTAGGGTTGATGGTATTTTACATTAGGTTTCAGGGTTACTGTTTTTTGCCCTATGCATAATAAACGATCCTTCAAGAAAGATTGTCATAGCTCAAATTACATTCTCTAGAACGACGACGAAGAAGAAGAAATAGGGGTGACATGATAGAGGTGTGACTGAATGGTCATACTAAAGGGGAATATTTATAACCTATTATACGTATCAACATGAAACAGAATAGGAATGAATTGGATAAGTTTTATATTTAGGAAAAAGACCTGGGTAAATACAGGTAGCAGGGGACGAACTTGAAAATACACACATAACTTCTTGCAGTGCTGAAGTTATGTTCTTCCCTCACATACTTGTTTCCCTTTGATAAATGTAATGGGCGATGGTTGGAAATAAATATGAAATTAAAAATAGACTAGGGATGATGGTATTTTATATTAGGTTTCAAGGATACTGTTGTATCGCAAAACCCATGATGCTACGACCGGCTTTTTAATCCCATTGAACATGCCGGTGCAGGAATGCTGAGCGGCTACCTGGTGACGTCATTGACCATTAGCAATGTCTGTGCAGGGTCACTGAGCCAACGAAATTTGGGGATGCCAGGGACCAGCTTTTTAATCCCTAGGAACAAAAAACTATGATGCTACGACCGGCATAGGAACAAAAAATTCAGAAAAACCCATGAAGCTACGACCGGCTTTGGAAAAAATGAAAAAAGCCGGTCGTAGCTATCAAAAACCCCTGAAGCTACGACCGGCTGTGGAAAAAATGAAAAAGGCCGGTCGAAGTCATCAATCCCACTACTACACTACGTAGTATAGACACTATACACCACGACACTATACACCACGACACTATACTCCGCGACACTACACACCACGACACTATACTCCGCGACACTATACACCACGACACTATACTCTACGACACTATACACCACGACACTATACTCCGCGACACTATACACCACGACACTATACTCCGCGATACTATACACCACTTCACTATACTCCACGACACTATACACCGCGACACTATACACCACGACACTATACACCACGACACTATACTCCACGACACTATACACCACTTCACTATACTCCGCAACACTATACAAAACGACACTATACTCCACGACACTATACACCACGACACTATACTCCGCGAATCTATACACCACGACACTATACTCCACGACACATTTTCTCTACATCAGTTCAACTTAACCATCCTTAACCTAACCTTAGTTAGAAAGGGATATAACTCACCAAAACTATTTAATTACCATTTACCTTATTTTCCTTATCCTAACCTATAACTAGAGGGTTTAGACCCCCCTTTACCTCGAAATTATAGTATAGGGTTAAATTGGGGAATGTTAGGTTTATATGTGAAAATATATTCCTACCTTAAATATATAGCATAATTTCGAGGTAAAGGGGGGTCTAAACCCTCTAGTTATAGGTTAGGATAAGGAAAATAAGGTAAATGGTAATTAAATAGTTTTGGTGAGTTATATCCCTTTCTAACTAAGGTTAGGTTAAGGATGGTTAAGTTGAACTGATGTAGAGAAAATTCCCATTATTATCATATTTTCCATTAACCTCCCTCCCCCCAGGTAATAGAGGTTAGGTTGAGGATGGATGAATTATGTGAAAAGAAAATATGCTACGAGTATGATGCAATGCTGAACCAAGATTCGTGTATCAGAGGTTAGGTCCAGGGAGGTAGGGTTGATGCATAAACAACACCTTCTTCCCATAAATACAATAAATTTGAAGTTAGATAAAGGGAGGTTAGGCCCAGGATGGCTGGGTTGATGCACAAATAACACGGTCCTCCCATATTTATGATAAATTTGAAGTTAGATAAATGGAGGTTAGGTCCAGGACGGTTGGGTTGTTGCACAAACAACACGTCCTTCCATATTTATGATAAATTTAAAGTTAGATGAAGGGAGGTTAGGTCCAGGACGGTTGGGTTGATGTGTAAAAACAAAACACATACCCAACACCATATCTACAATATTGAACACAGTTCCAAGTTTTAAAGGAGAGGGGCTGTTAGGTCCATATCCAAAACATCACTTTTCTATGAATATGGTTTCAATGTTCAACAAAGAACCTAGCAGGTTAGGCACAGTGCGGATAGGTTCATATCCAAAACTTTAGTTTTTGAAGAAAAATAGATAAAATATTCAACAAAGCTCCAAGACTCTTGTTAGGTCCATATTCAAAACATCACTTTTCTATGAATATGGTTTCAATGTTCAACAAAGAACCTCGCAGGTTAGGCACAGTGCGGATAGGTTCATATCCAAAACTTCAGTTTTTGAAGAAAAAAATAGATAAAATATTCAACAAAGCTCCAAGACTCTTGCAGGTTAGGACGGGCATTTAGGTTCATATCCAAAAAACATCACTTCTCTGAGTATATGTAGTATCAGAGGCTAGGTCCAGGTTTAGATGGAATGGATGAAAATGTGGGTAAAATGGGTTTTGGCTGTGCTATGATACACAACATTTAGGCATATTTGGTGGGAATTGTCTCCAATTTGATGGCGATAGCTTAAATTTCCCCAACTTTAATCAAATCTGCTAGGTCAGGGATAGGTAAGGCTATGTAGGGTAGGTTGGAATATGTGAAAACTCCGGTAAAATGGTCTTTGGCTGAGCTATGTAACAAATCATTTTGGGTAGAAATTGTCTTAAATTAGGTTGAATTTAGGTGAGTAAGCATAAATTTCACGAACTCTAATCAAATCTAGCTTGGGATATGCTAGGTTAGGTTAGGTGAGGCTGTGTAAGGTAAGATGGAATAGGTGAAAACTTGGGGTGAAATGAACTTTGACCATGCTAAGATACAAAACATTTGGGTATATTCGGTGGAAATTGGCATAAATTAGGTAAAATTTAGGTTGGAAAGGCATAAATTTTGCCAACTATAATCAAATCTGACTTTGGATATGCCAGGAGAGGATGGGTAGGGTTGTCTAGGGCAGGTTGGAATAGGTGAAAACTCAGCTAAAATGAGCTTTGGCCGTGCTATGTTCAAAAAAATTTTTGGGTATATTTGGTGGAAATTGTCTTAAATTAGGTGAAATTTATATGGGATAACTTAAATTTCGCCGACTTTAACCAAATCTAGGTTTGGATATGCTAGGATAGGTTAGGTAAGGTTGCGTAGGGTAGGATGGAATAAGAGAAAATGTCGGTAAAAATGGGCTTTGACAGTGCTGTGATACAGAACATTTGGATATATTTGGTGGGAATTGCCTTAAATTAGATAGAATTTAGGTGGGATAGCTTAAATTTAGCCGACTTTAACCAAATCTAGGTTTAGATATGCTAGGATAGGTTAGGTAAGGTTGTGTAGGGTAGGATGGAATAGGAGAAAATGTAGGTAAAAATGGGCTTTGGCAGTGCTGTGATACAGAACATTTGGATATATTTGGTGGGAATTGCCTTAAATTAGATAGAATTTAGGTGGGATAGCTTAAATTTAGCCGACTTTAACCAAATCTAGGTTTAGATATGCTAGGATAGGTTAGGTAAGGTTGCGTAGGGTAGGATGGAATAGGAGAAAATGTAGGTAAAAATGGGCTTTGGCAGTGCTGTGATACAGAACATTTGGATATATTTGGTGGGAATTGCCTTAAATTAGATAGAATTTAGGTGGGATAGCTTAAATTTAGCCGACTTTAACCAAATCTAGGTTTAGATATGCTAGGATAGGTTAGGTAAGGTTGCGTAGGGTAGGATGGAATAGGAGAAAATGTAGGTAAAAATGGGCTTTGGCAGTGCTGTGATACAGAACATTTGGATATATTTGGTGGGAATTGCCTTAAATTAGATAGAATTTAGGTGGGATAGCTTAAATTTAGCCGACTTTAACCAAATCTAGGTTTGGATATGGTAGGATAGGTTAGGTAAGGTTGCATAGGGTAGGATGGAATAGGAGAAAATGTAGGTAAAAATGGGCTTTGGAAGTGCTGTGATATGAAACATTTGGGTATATTTGGTAAAATTTAGGTGGCATAGAATGAATTTCGCCGACTTTAACCACATCCAGGTTTGGATATGCTAGGTCAGGTTAGGTGAGGTTGTGTAGGGTAGTATGGAATAGGAGAAAATGGGCTTTGGCGATGCTATGATACACAACATTTGGGTATATTTGGTGGAAATTGCCTTAAATTTGGTGAAATTTAGGTGGCATAGCATACATTTCGCCAACTTTAACCAAATCCAGGGTTGGATATGCTAGGTCAGGTTTGGTGAGGTCGTGTAGGGAAGGACATATATAATATCTTAGGGTAATGAACTAGTATGTTTATGAAATAGTGTAAATTTTCCTATTTGGGGTTCGTGCTATATGGCAGACTCATATAATGTATGGACAGAGGCGACATAGGTTTGTATGTGAGGATATGGGATGCTCATATTTAGTAAGTTTAGCTAGGTAGAATTTAGTCAAATTTGCGTAGTATAAGTATATTTTTGATAGATTTAGATGAATTTAAGTTTTAACAGGATGCATTTTGATAAGATATAGCAAATTTGTCTAAAATTAGCATAGAAAATACTGACTCTACCTAACCCCACCTGCCCTAACATAACTAAGGCTAGAACAAATAAGTCTGTTAGATGGTTTGAATAAATACATAAATATGGTGGTCTGATTGGAGAGAATGTAACAAGGTAGTTATTAATAAGACATAAAAACAGTGGACATATGTTAGATGAATAGTTTAGCACTAATAATGTTGATATCTTAATGGAAAAGAATGTGTTATATATTGAGCTCATTGGAAGTTATAAGAAACATTTTTATATGTGAAATTCTGACTTTTTGGGAGTTGGTTAAACTCAGCATATTATAATTAATGTCCTAAATATACCCAGAAAAATATCATGCAAATTGTGTATTGTTTGACCCAGTTGGTTGTGTTTGTACATATATAGCACAATTAATATACTTGTGTATTAATTGTGCAGATTATGTATTTTGCATATGTTGTATGATTATTGAAATTATGTATTGATTATATTTCTATAAATTGTGTATTGTTTTGTGCAAGTTGTATGTATTAATTGTATATGTTTTTGTATGTGTATTTGTGGAAATTGCATAGTTGTGGATTTAATGAATATGTGCTGGTTATGTATTGTTCATATTTTGGTAAGTTGTGTATTGATTATATTTTTGAGCAAGTTGTGTAAATGTCGCAATTGTATTTGTGTAAATCGTGTATTTATGCTAGTTGTGTATTTTCATATTTGGGGTAGTTATGTATTGTACGTATTTGCGCTAGATATGCATTTGTGCAAGTTGTGTGTAATAAATATGAAAGATGTGTAATATTGTATAAGTTGTGTATTAATTGCGCATGTTGTGTAATTGCATATGGACGAATTGTTTATTTAAACCTTTGGGTATTGATTGTCATTGTGCAAGCTGAGTAATTATATAGCAAGTTTTCTTGTATTAATTGTGCAAAGATGTAAAATAATTACACAAACTGTGTAATAATTTTTGTGATAATAGTGCATTTATGCAAGTTGTGTTTTTAATATGTTGAAGTGTAACTGGTGAAACTGTATTTGTGTGTGAAAATTGTGTATTTTGTGTAAGCTCTGTAATTTGATAAAATAGATCTTTATGGTGTAAGTGTATTTTGGTTTATGAGACAATGTGTGGGTATTTTGTGAAAATTACGTTTGTGAAATTGTATAATTTTAGTTAAAGTGCATTTTTTATTGTCTAAATGCATAAGCATTTTGATATATTTGTGCAAAATACCGTACTTTGTGTAAATGTCATACTCTGAGTGTACATGCAATATTGTGTAAATGGTATATTTTTGTTTGCAACTGACATATTTTTGTATGAAAATCTCATATTTTTTTATGTGATGGTATATTTGAGTGTAAATAATATATTTTGTGCATAAATGGCATATTTGGTGTGTAAATGCTATATTTTCTGTGTGTATGGCATAAATTACATCTGATTAATGGGGAAATGGTGGCAAAAACTAGGCTATTCTCTATGAATGCATAGGTTTTGAAGTATGTGTAGGTATGCATGATTGTATTTACGAGTGTTGGTTTAGAAACAAGTTAGCTGATTTGCGCAGCAAGACTAGGATTTTTTGAGGTGTAGAAATGATTTGCCTATGAATATAGTGGCTAACATCCAGCTGAGTTGCTAGATGGATGAATTGAGGTGCGACATTTGGATATCTATTTGATGGATGTGAGGACAGTTGACTAGCCTATGAACACAGCCACTAATCCGCTGTACTGCCAGATGTGTGGTAACTACTTGTGGATTATAGTAGAATATCTAGATATAGGGTTTTCATAATTGCTGTTGTGTATAAAACTAGAATAAGAGCTATTTATTAAAACTATTATTGTAAACTAATACTTTAAGTGGGATCCCTTGGTTGTTTTAAGCATAGGGTGGATATGAATGAGATTGGGTGGAAGTATATAGGAGCTGCCTCGTATGGGCCAATAGGACCTCTGCAGTTGCCTTTATTCTGATGTTCAGCTCACCTGCTATGCTGCCAGATGTACGATTCTGCTTAAATTGCAGTACGACATTTGGGCTTCTGTTATACTTTTGAACTTATCACTGAATAATGATTACAGTTGTGGATGACTAAAATGTATATTCTTAGTCCTCTGATTAGGTTAGGTGGGGATGGGTAGTCTAGTCATTTTTGAATAATAACATCAAATACTCATGCCAGTAGGACGCCAAAGGTCGCATTGGTTGTCTGGTGACGTCATACATAGTTGACCAGTAAGGTACTGTAATACCTTCACACCTATATGCTAATGACCATCAATACATTATCCCTATACCTGAGCTCGCTTTTCACGATGTCACTAAACAACAACAATAACTGTTCTGTAGAATGTATTTGTTTGTTATATATAATAAGATAGGATAGGTTAGGTTAGGAAGGTTTGGTCGGGTTTATGAATAACAGAAAATATAAGTAATGAGCGAAAATACGAGCCATTGTACAAGAATATCAACTCTGATGAAGCACAGAGTATAGGTGAGGTATTAAGCTAGATTAAGAGTTCACACTTATGTGTGAACCTCCTGGGATCCGCATTTAGCCCGTTTACGCCTCGCGCCACATTAGGGACGATGACGTCACAAAAGGCGGTAACTGCAGAAGGCCTTATTTCAAAATATGAGAGGCTTGCTTTTCATTGAAGTCACCATGCCTGGCAGGGGACTGTTAGTTTATACAGTAATATTGGATTAGTACTGAAATCGCATTGAAGTCTCCACGCCTGGCAGGGGACTGTTTTCATACAAATGGATGATAGTGGGTTTTCAATTTTATTTGCCCTATGCTCAATAAACGATCCTTGAAGAAAGATGGACAAAGCTTAAATTACATTCTCTAGATAGACGAAGAACAAATAGGGGTGACATGATAGACGTGTGACTGAATGGTCATAGTAAAGGGGAATATTAATGACCCATTATTGGTATCAACATGAAACAGAACAGGAATGAATTGGATAAATTATATATTTAGGAAAAAGACCTGGGTAAATATTGGTAACAGGGGAAGAACTCGAAAAATACACAAATAACTTCTTGCAGTGCTGCTCCCCTTTTGTTTCATGCAATGACCGATGGTTGGAAGTAAATAGGAAATTTATAATAGTCTAGGGTTGATGGTATTTTACATTAGGTTTCAGGGTTACTGTTTTTTGCCCTATGCATAATAAACGATCCTTCAAGAAAGATTGTCATAGCTCAAATTACATTCTCTAGAACGACGACGAAGAAGAAGAAATAGGGGTGACATGATAGAGGTGTGACTGAATGGTCATACTAAAGGGGAATATTTATAACCTATTATACGTATCAACATGAAACAGAATAGGAATGAATTGGATAAGTTTTATATTTAGGAAAAAGACCTGGGTAAATACAGGTAGCAGGGGACGAACTTGAAAATACACACATAACTTCTTGCAGTGCTGAAGTTATGTTCTTCCCTCACATACTTGTTTCCCTTTGATAAATGTAATGGGCGATGGTTGGAAATAAATATGAAATTAAAAATAGACTAGGGATGATGGTATTTTATATTAGGTTTCAAGGATACTGTTGTATCGCAAAACCCATGATGCTACGACCGGCTTTTTAATCCCATTGAACATGCCGGTGCAGGAATGCTGAGCGGCTACCTGGTGACGTCATTGACCATTAGCAATGTCTGTGCAGGGTCACTGAGCCAACGAAATTTGGGGATGCCAGGGACCAGCTTTTTAATCCCTAGGAACAAAAAACTATGATGCTACGACCGGCATAGGAACAAAAAATTCAGAAAAACCCATGAAGCTACGACCGGCTTTGGAAAAAATGAAAAAAGCCGGTCGTAGCTATCAAAAACCCCTGAAGCTACGACCGGCTGTGGAAAAAATGAAAAAGGCCGGTCGAAGTCATCAATCCCACTACTACACTACGTAGTATAGACACTATACACCACGACACTATACACCACGACACTATACTCCGCGACACTACACACCACGACACTATACACCACGACACTATACTCCGCGACACTATACACCACGACACTATACTCTACGACACTATACACCACGACACTATACTCCGCGACACTATACACCACGACACTATACTCCGCGATACTATACACCACTTCACTATACTCCACGACACTATACACCGCGACACTATACACCACGACACTATACACCACGACACTATACTCCACGACACTATACACCACTTCACTATACTCCGCAACACTATACAAAACGACACTATACTCCACGACACTATACACCACGACACTATACTCCGCGAATCTATACACCACGACACTATACTCCACGACACATTTTCTCTACATCAGTTCAACTTAACCATCCTTAACCTAACCTTAGTTAGAAAGGGATATAACTCACCAAAACTATTTAATTACCATTTACCTTATTTTCCTTATCCTAACCTATAACTAGAGGGTTTAGACCCCCCTTTACCTCGAAATTATAGTATAGGGTTAAATTGGGGAATGTTAGGTTTATATGTGAAAATATATTCCTACCTTAAATATATAGCATAATTTCGAGGTAAAGGGGGGTCTAAACCCTCTAGTTATAGGTTAGGATAAGGAAAATAAGGTAAATGGTAATTAAATAGTTTTGGTGAGTTATATCCCTTTCTAACTAAGGTTAGGTTAAGGATGGTTAAGTTGAACTGATGTAGAGAAAATTCCCATTATTATCATATTTTCCATTAACCTCCCTCCCCCCAGGTAATAGAGGTTAGGTTGAGGATGGATGAATTATGTGAAAAGAAAATATGCTACGAGTATGATGCAATGCTGAACCAAGATTCGTGTATCAGAGGTTAGGTCCAGGGAGGTAGGGTTGATGCATAAACAACACCTTCTTCCCATAAATACAATAAATTTGAAGTTAGATAAAGGGAGGTTAGGCCCAGGATGGCTGGGTTGATGCACAAATAACACGGTCCTCCCATATTTATGATAAATTTGAAGTTAGATAAATGGAGGTTAGGTCCAGGACGGTTGGGTTGTTGCACAAACAACACGTCCTTCCATATTTATGATAAATTTAAAGTTAGATGAAGGGAGGTTAGGTCCAGGACGGTTGGGTTGATGTGTAAAAACAAAACACATACCCAACACCATATCTACAATATTGAACACAGTTCCAAGTTTTAAAGGAGAGGGGCTGTTAGGTCCATATCCAAAACATCACTTTTCTATGAATATGGTTTCAATGTTCAACAAAGAACCTAGCAGGTTAGGCACAGTGCGGATAGGTTCATATCCAAAACTTTAGTTTTTGAAGAAAAATAGATAAAATATTCAACAAAGCTCCAAGACTCTTGTTAGGTCCATATTCAAAACATCACTTTTCTATGAATATGGTTTCAATGTTCAACAAAGAACCTCGCAGGTTAGGCACAGTGCGGATAGGTTCATATCCAAAACTTCAGTTTTTGAAGAAAAAAATAGATAAAATATTCAACAAAGCTCCAAGACTCTTGCAGGTTAGGACGGGCATTTAGGTTCATATCCAAAAAACATCACTTCTCTGAGTATATGTAGTATCAGAGGCTAGGTCCAGGTTTAGATGGAATGGATGAAAATGTGGGTAAAATGGGTTTTGGCTGTGCTATGATACACAACATTTAGGCATATTTGGTGGGAATTGTCTCCAATTTGATGGCGATAGCTTAAATTTCCCCAACTTTAATCAAATCTGCTAGGTCAGGGATAGGTAAGGCTATGTAGGGTAGGTTGGAATATGTGAAAACTCCGGTAAAATGGTCTTTGGCTGAGCTATGTAACAAATCATTTTGGGTAGAAATTGTCTTAAATTAGGTTGAATTTAGGTGAGTAAGCATAAATTTCACGAACTCTAATCAAATCTAGCTTGGGATATGCTAGGTTAGGTTAGGTGAGGCTGTGTAAGGTAAGATGGAATAGGTGAAAACTTGGGGTGAAATGAACTTTGACCATGCTAAGATACAAAACATTTGGGTATATTCGGTGGAAATTGGCATAAATTAGGTAAAATTTAGGTTGGAAAGGCATAAATTTTGCCAACTATAATCAAATCTGACTTTGGATATGCCAGGAGAGGATGGGTAGGGTTGTCTAGGGCAGGTTGGAATAGGTGAAAACTCAGCTAAAATGAGCTTTGGCCGTGCTATGTTCAAAAAAATTTTTGGGTATATTTGGTGGAAATTGTCTTAAATTAGGTGAAATTTATATGGGATAACTTAAATTTCGCCGACTTTAACCAAATCTAGGTTTGGATATGCTAGGATAGGTTAGGTAAGGTTGCGTAGGGTAGGATGGAATAAGAGAAAATGTCGGTAAAAATGGGCTTTGACAGTGCTGTGATACAGAACATTTGGATATATTTGGTGGGAATTGCCTTAAATTAGATAGAATTTAGGTGGGATAGCTTAAATTTAGCCGACTTTAACCAAATCTAGGTTTAGATATGCTAGGATAGGTTAGGTAAGGTTGCGTAGGGTAGGATGGAATAGGAGAAAATGTAGGTAAAAATGGGCTTTGGCAGTGCTGTGATACAGAACATTTGGATATATTTGGTGGGAATTGCCTTAAATTAGATAGAATTTAGGTGGGATAGCTTAAATTTAGCCGACTTTAACCAAATCTAGGTTTAGATATGCTAGGATAGGTTAGGTAAGGTTGCGTAGGGTAGGATGGAATAGGAGAAAATGTAGGTAAAAATGGGCTTTGGCAGTGCTGTGATACAGAACATTTGGATATATTTGGTGGGAATTGCCTTAAATTAGATAGAATTTAGGTGGGATAGCTTAAATTTAGCCGACTTTAACCAAATCTAGGTTTGGATATGGTAGGATAGGTTAGGTAAGGTTGCATAGGGTAGGATGGAATAGGAGAAAATGTAGGTAAAAATGGGCTTTGGAAGTGCTGTGATATGAAACATTTGGGTATATTTGGTAAAATTTAGGTGGCATAGAATGAATTTCGCCGACTTTAACCACATCCAGGTTTGGATATGCTAGGTCAGGTTAGGTGAGGTTGTGTAGGGTAGTATGGAATAGGAGAAAATGGGCTTTGGCGATGCTATGATACACAACATTTGGGTATATTTGGTGGAAATTGCCTTAAATTTGGTGAAATTTAGGTGGCATAGCATACATTTCGCCAACTTTAACCAAATCCAGGGTTGGATATGCTAGGTCAGGTTTGGTGAGGTCGTGTAGGGAAGGACATATATAATATCTTAGGGTAATGAACTAGTATGTTTATGAAATAGTGTAAATTTTCCTATTTGGGGTTCGTGCTATATGGCAGACTCATATAATGTATGGACAGAGGCGACATAGGTTTGTATGTGAGGATATGGGATGCTCATATTTAGTAAGTTTAGCTAGGTAGAATTTAGTCAAATTTGCGTAGTATAAGTATATTTTTGATAGATTTAGATGAATTTAAGTTTTAACAGGATGCATTTTGATAAGATATAGCAAATTTGTCTAAAATTAGCATAGAAAATACTGACTCTACCTAACCCCACCTGCCCTAACATAACTAAGGCTAGAACAAATAAGTCTGTTAGATGGTTTGAATAAATACATAAATATGGTGGTCTGATTGGAGAGAATGTAACAAGGTAGTTATTAATAAGACATAAAAACAGTGGACATATGTTAGATGAATAGTTTAGCACTAATAATGTTGATATCTTAATGGAAAAGAATGTGTTATATATTGAGCTCATTGGAAGTTATAAGAAACATTTTTATATGTGAAATTCTGACTTTTTGGGAGTTGGTTAAACTCAGCATATTATAATTAATGTCCTAAATATACCCAGAAAAATATCATGCAAATTGTGTATTGTTTGACCCAGTTGGTTGTGTTTGTACATATATAGCACAATTAATATACTTGTGTATTAATTGTGCAGATTATGTATTTTGCATATGTTGTATGATTATTGAAATTATGTATTGATTATATTTCTATAAATTGTGTATTGTTTTGTGCAAGTTGTATGTATTAATTGTATATGTTTTTGTATGTGTATTTGTGGAAATTGCATAGTTGTGGATTTAATGAATATGTGCTGGTTATGTATTGTTCATATTTTGGTAAGTTGTGTATTGATTATATTTTTGAGCAAGTTGTGTAAATGTCGCAATTGTATTTGTGTAAATCGTGTATTTATGCTAGTTGTGTATTTTCATATTTGGGGTAGTTATGTATTGTACGTATTTGCGCTAGATATGCATTTGTGCAAGTTGTGTGTAATAAATATGAAAGATGTGTAATATTGTATAAGTTGTGTATTAATTGCGCATGTTGTGTAATTGCATATGGACGAATTGTTTATTTAAACCTTTGGGTATTGATTGTCATTGTGCAAGCTGAGTAATTATATAGCAAGTTTTCTTGTATTAATTGTGCAAAGATGTAAAATAATTACACAAACTGTGTAATAATTTTTGTGATAATAGTGCATTTATGCAAGTTGTGTTTTTAATATGTTGAAGTGTAACTGGTGAAACTGTATTTGTGTGTGAAAATTGTGTATTTTGTGTAAGCTCTGTAATTTGATAAAATAGATCTTTATGGTGTAAGTGTATTTTGGTTTATGAGACAATGTGTGGGTATTTTGTGAAAATTACGTTTGTGAAATTGTATAATTTTAGTTAAAGTGCATTTTTTATTGTCTAAATGCATAAGCATTTTGATATATTTGTGCAAAATACCGTACTTTGTGTAAATGTCATACTCTGAGTGTACATGCAATATTGTGTAAATGGTATATTTTTGTTTGCAACTGACATATTTTTGTATGAAAATCTCATATTTTTTTATGTGATGGTATATTTGAGTGTAAATAATATATTTTGTGCATAAATGGCATATTTGGTGTGTAAATGCTATATTTTCTGTGTGTATGGCATAAATTACATCTGATTAATGGGGAAATGGTGGCAAAAACTAGGCTATTCTCTATGAATGCATAGGTTTTGAAGTATGTGTAGGTATGCATGATTGTATTTACGAGTGTTGGTTTAGAAACAAGTTAGCTGATTTGCGCAGCAAGACTAGGATTTTTTGAGGTGTAGAAATGATTTGCCTATGAATATAGTGGCTAACATCCAGCTGAGTTGCTAGATGGATGAATTGAGGTGCGACATTTGGATATCTATTTGATGGATGTGAGGACAGTTGACTAGCCTATGAACACAGCCACTAATCCGCTGTACTGCCAGATGTGTGGTAACTACTTGTGGATTATAGTAGAATATCTAGATATAGGGTTTTCATAATTGCTGTTGTGTATAAAACTAGAATAAGAGCTATTTATTAAAACTATTATTGTAAACTAATACTTTAAGTGGGATCCCTTGGTTGTTTTAAGCATAGGGTGGATATGAATGAGATTGGGTGGAAGTATATAGGAGCTGCCTCGTATGGGCCAATAGGACCTCTGCAGTTGCCTTTATTCTGATGTTCAGCTCACCTGCTATGCTGCCAGATGTACGATTCTGCTTAAATTGCAGTACGACATTTGGGCTTCTGTTATACTTTTGAACTTATCACTGAATAATGATTACAGTTGTGGATGACTAAAATGTATATTCTTAGTCCTCTGATTAGGTTAGGTGGGGATGGGTAGTCTAGTCATTTTTGAATAATAACATCAAATACTCATGCCAGTAGGACGCCAAAGGTCGCATTGGTTGTCTGGTGACGTCATACATAGTTGACCAGTAAGGTACTGTAATACCTTCACACCTATATGCTAATGACCATCAATACATTATCCCTATACCTGAGCTCGCTTTTCACGATGTCACTAAACAACAACAATAACTGTTCTGTAGAATGTATTTGTTTGTTATATATAATAAGATAGGATAGGTTAGGTTAGGAAGGTTTGGTCGGGTTTATGAATAACAGAAAATATAAGTAATGAGCGAAAATACGAGCCATTGTACAAGAATATCAACTCTGATGAAGCACAGAGTATAGGTGAGGTATTAAGCTAGATTAAGAGTTCACACTTATGTGTGAACCTCCTGGGATCCGCATTTAGCCCGTTTACGCCTCGCGCCACATTAGGGACGATGACGTCACAAAAGGCGGTAACTGCAGAAGGCCTTATTTCAAAATATGAGAGGCTTGCTTTTCATTGAAGTCACCATGCCTGGCAGGGGACTGTTAGTTTATACAGTAATATTGGATTAGTACTGAAATCGCATTGAAGTCTCCACGCCTGGCAGGGGACTGTTTTCATACAAATGGATGATAGTGGGTTTTCAATTTTATTTGCCCTATGCTCAATAAACGATCCTTGAAGAAAGATGGACAAAGCTTAAATTACATTCTCTAGATAGACGAAGAACAAATAGGGGTGACATGATAGACGTGTGACTGAATGGTCATAGTAAAGGGGAATATTAATGACCCATTATTGGTATCAACATGAAACAGAACAGGAATGAATTGGATAAATTATATATTTAGGAAAAAGACCTGGGTAAATATTGGTAACAGGGGAAGAACTCGAAAAATACACAAATAACTTCTTGCAGTGCTGCTCCCCTTTTGTTTCATGCAATGACCGATGGTTGGAAGTAAATAGGAAATTTATAATAGTCTAGGGTTGATGGTATTTTACATTAGGTTTCAGGGTTACTGTTTTTTGCCCTATGCATAATAAACGATCCTTCAAGAAAGATTGTCATAGCTCAAATTACATTCTCTAGAACGACGACGAAGAAGAAGAAATAGGGGTGACATGATAGAGGTGTGACTGAATGGTCATACTAAAGGGGAATATTTATAACCTATTATACGTATCAACATGAAACAGAATAGGAATGAATTGGATAAGTTTTATATTTAGGAAAAAGACCTGGGTAAATACAGGTAGCAGGGGACGAACTTGAAAATACACACATAACTTCTTGCAGTGCTGAAGTTATGTTCTTCCCTCACATACTTGTTTCCCTTTGATAAATGTAATGGGCGATGGTTGGAAATAAATATGAAATTAAAAATAGACTAGGGATGATGGTATTTTATATTAGGTTTCAAGGATACTGTTGTATCGCAAAACCCATGATGCTACGACCGGCTTTTTAATCCCATTGAACATGCCGGTGCAGGAATGCTGAGCGGCTACCTGGTGACGTCATTGACCATTAGCAATGTCTGTGCAGGGTCACTGAGCCAACGAAATTTGGGGATGCCAGGGACCAGCTTTTTAATCCCTAGGAACAAAAAACTATGATGCTACGACCGGCATAGGAACAAAAAATTCAGAAAAACCCATGAAGCTACGACCGGCTTTGGAAAAAATGAAAAAAGCCGGTCGTAGCTATCAAAAACCCCTGAAGCTACGACCGGCTGTGGAAAAAATGAAAAAGGCCGGTCGTAGTCATCAATCCCACTACTACTACTACGTAGTAGTAGTGGTTCGTAGTGCTGTATAGTGTCGCGGAGTATAGTGTCGTGGTGTATAGTGTCGCGGAGTATAGTGTCGTGGTGTATAGTGTCGTGGAGTATAGTGTCGTGGTGTATAGTGTCGCGGAGTATAGTGTCGTGGTGTATAGTGTCGTGGTGTATAGTGTCGCGGAGTATAGTGTCGTGGTGTATAGTGTCGTGGAGTATAGTGAAGTGGTGTATAGTGTCGCGGAGTATAGTGTCGTGGTGTATAGTGTCGCGGAGTATAGTGTCGTGGTGTATAGTGTCGTGGAGTATAGTGTCGTGGTGTATAGTGTCGCGGAGTATAGTGAAGTGGTGTATAGTGTCGTGGTGTATAGTGTCGTGGAGTATAGTGTCGTGATGTATAGTGTCGCGGAGTATAGTGTCGTTGTGTATAGTGCCGCGGAGTATAGTGTCGTGGTGTATAGTGTCGTGGAGTATAGTGAAGTGGTGTATAGTGTCGCGGAGTATAGTGTCGTGGTGTATAGTTCCGCGGAGTATAGTGAAGTGGTGTATAGTGTCGTGGTGTATAGTGTCGTGGAGTATAGTGTCGTGGTGTATAGTGTCGCGGAGTATAGTGTCGGGGTGTATAGTGTCGTGGAGTATAGTGTCGTGGTATATAGTGTCGTGGAGTATAGTGTCGTGGTGTATCCAAAACATCACTTTTCTATGAATATGGTTTCAATGTTCAACAAAGAACCTAGCAGGTTAGGCACAGTGCGGATAGGTTCATATCCAAAACTTTAGTTTTTGAAGAAAAATAGATAAAATATTCAACAAAGCTCCAAGACTCTTGTTAGGTCCATATTCAAAACATCACTTTTCTATGAATATGGTTTCAATGTTCAACAAAGAACCTCGCAGGTTAGGCACAGTGCGGATAGGTTCATATCCAAAACTTCAGTTTTTGAAGAAAAAAATAGATAAAATATTCAACAAAGCTCCAAGACTCTTGCAGGTTAGGACGGGCATTTAGGTTCATATCCAAAAAACATCACTTCTCTGAGTATATGTAGTATCAGAGGCTAGGTCCAGGTTTAGATGGAATGGATGAAAATGTGGGTAAAATGGGTTTTGGCTGTGCTATGATACACAACATTTAGGCATATTTGGTGGGAATTGTCTCCAATTTGATGGCGATAGCTTAAATTTCCCCAACTTTAATCAAATCTGCTAGGTCAGGGATAGGTAAGGCTATGTAGGGTAGGTTGGAATATGTGAAAACTCCGGTAAAATGGTCTTTGGCT